>NC_132795.1:88125647-88410647 GCF_048418805.1 Vulpes vulpes
AAATCAACTTTTCAACAATCAATTGCATTTCTGTATACTGACAACAAACCATCCATAAAGGAAAGGAAGAAAGCAATTTCTTTTACAGTAGCATCAAAACGGATAAAATGCTTAGAAATAAACTTAACCAAGAAGGTGAAAAACTTGTACACTGAAAACTACAAAAACACTGATGAAAGAAATTAAAAAAGACACAAGTAACTGGAAAGACATTTCATATTCATAAATTGGAAGACAATATTATTAAAATTTTCATACTACCCAAAGCAATCTACAGATTCAATGTAATCCCCATCAAAATCCCAATCATATTTTTATAAATATAGAAATAAACAATCATATAACTCATATGGAACCACAAGATCCAGAGTAGCCAAACTGACCTCAAGTAAAAATAAAGCTGGAGGCATCACACTTCCTGATTTGAAAATATGCTACAAATCTCCAATAATTAAGGAAAACATATACGGTATTGGCATAAAGACAGACAGGTGGAATGGAATAGAGAGGCCAGAAATAAACCCATGCATATATAGTCAACTGATATTCAACAGGGGTGCCAAAATACACAAAGGGGAAAGAACAGTCTTTTCAACAAATAGTGTTGGGAAAACTGGATATCCATATACAAAAAAGTGACATCGTACCCCTATTTTACACCAAACCAAAAAAAACCCCAATTCATTATGGATTAAAGACTTAAACATAAGATCTGAATCTATAAAACTCCTAGAAGTAAATACAAAAGCAAAGCTCCTTGATGTTGATCTTGGCAATGATTTCTTGGATATGACACCCAAGTACAAGCAATAAAAGCTAAAATGGACAGGTGGAACTACATCAAATTGAAAAGGCTCTGCACAGTAAACAATCAAAAGAATGAAAAGACAACCTACAGTATGGGGGAAAAAATTTACTTACAAACCACATACCTAAAAAGGAATTAGTGTCCAAGATATATAAGAAACTCCCACATTTCAATAGCAAAAAGGAAAAACAAAAACAAATAAGCCAATTAAAAATGAATGAAGGACTAGAATAGATATTTTTCCAAAGAAGCCATACACATGACCAACAGGGATATGAAAAGGTGCTCAACATCACTGATCATCAGGAAATACAAATCAAAACCACATGAGATATCACCTCACACCTGTCAGGAGAGCTATTATCAAAAACCACCAGAAGGTAGTAAGTGTTCATCAGGATGCAAAAGAAAGGGAATCCTTGCATATTGTTGGTAGGAATGTAAAATGGTACAACAGCTATGTAAAACAGTACAGAGGTTTTTTTTTTTTTTTAAAAAGTTACAGATAGAACCACCAAATGATCCATCAATTCTACTTTTGTGTATATATCTAACAGAATTGAAATCAGGATCTTGCAGGGATATCTGTGCTCTCACCTGCATTCATTGCAGCATTATTCGCAATAGCCAAGAATGAAAATTACCCTTGTCCATCAACAGATGAATGAATTTAGAAATGTGGTATATACATACCTATAATAGAGGTTTTCTTTTTAGCTTCAAGTTTTTATTTAAATTCCAGTTAGTTAACATGCAGTGTAATATTAATTTCAAGTGTAGTGATTTATCATTTACATACAACACTCAGTGCTCATCACAACCAGTATCCTCCTTAATACTCATCATTCATTTAACCTATACCCTCACACACCACCCCTCTAGCAACCCTCAGCTTGTTCTCTACAGCCAAGAGTCTGTTTTTAGGGTTTGCCTCTCTTTTTTTTGTCCCCTCTATGTTCATCCATTTTGTTTCTTAAATTCCACATATGAGAGAAATCATATGGTAACTTGTCTTTCTCTGACTTACTTCACTTAGCAGAGTACTCTCTACCTCCATCCATGTGGTCGCAAATGGCAAGTTTTCATTCTTTTTTATGGCTGAGTAATATCCCATTATATATATGCATAATATATATACTATATACTATATATAAAATGTATACTCTGTGTGTGTGTGTGTGTGTCCATTCATTAGTCTATGGACACTTGAGCTCTTTCCATAATTTGGCTATTGTCAATAATTCTGCTATAAACATTAGTATACATGTATCAATATTTTTGTATTCTTTGGGTAAGTACCCAGTAGTGCAATTGCTGGGTCATACGGTAGTTCTCTTTTTAACTTTTTGAGGGATCTCCATATTGTTTTCCAGAGTGGCTGCACCAGTTTACATTCCCACTAAAGGGTAAGAGGGTTCCACTTTCTCCGCATCCTTACCAATATCTGTTGTTTCCTGTGTTGTTAATTTTAGCCATTCTGACAGGTGTGCGGTGATATCGCATTATAGTTTCGATTTGTATTTTCCTGAGGATGAGCAATGTCGAACAACTTTTCATGTTAGCCATTTGTATGTCTTCTTTGGAAAAATGTCTATTCATGGCTTCTACCCATTTTTTTACCTGGGTAATTTGGTTTTTGGGTGTTGAGATTGATTAAGTTCTTTACATATTTTGGATACCAACTCTTTATCAAATATATTGCTTGCAAATGTCTTCTTCCATTCCAAAGGTAGCCTTTTAGTTTTGTTGACTGTTTCTTTTGCTGTGCAGATGCTTTTATCTTGATGAAGTCCCAATAGTTCATTTTTGTTTTTGTATCCCTTGCCTCTGGAGACATATCTAGTAAGAAGTCGCTATGGCCAATGTCAAAGAGGTTACTGCTCATGTTCTCCTCCAGGATTTTGATAGTTTCCTGTGTCACACTTAAATCTTTCATGCATTTTGAGCTTATTTTTGTGTTTGGTGTAAGGAGGCAGTCCAGTTTCATTCTTTTGCATATAGTTGTCCAGTTTTCTCAACACCATTTGTTGAAGAGACCATCTTTTTCCCCATTGGATATTTGTTCCTGCTTTGTCAAAGATTTGTTGACCATGAGCACATTAGTTGTGCGCTCATTTCTGGGTTTTCCCTTCTGTTCCATTGATCTATGTGTCTATTTTTGTGCCAGTACCATACTGTATTGATCTCTATGGCTTTGTAGTATAACTTGAAGTCTGGAATTGTGATGACTTCAGCTTTGCTTTTCTTTTTTAAGATTACTTTGGTTATTTGTTTTTTTTTGTGTTTCCATGCAAATTTCAGGATTGTTTGCTCTAGCTCTGTGAGAAATGCTTGTAGTATTTTGATAGGGCTTGCATTAAATGTGTAGGTTGCTTTCAGTAGACATTTTAACAATCTTTGTTCTTCCAATTCATGAACATGGAATGTTTTTCCATTTCTTTGTGTCATCTTCACTTTCTTTCGTAAGTGTTTTCTGAGTATAGATCTTTTATCTCTTTGTAATGACACACTGGATCAAATGAACTTAACAGATATAGATATATTCAGAACTTTTCATCCTAAAGCAGTGGAATAAACATTCTTTTCAAGTGCACATGGGACATTCTTCAGAATAGATCACATATCATATCACAAATCAGGCCTCAATGGGTACAACAGGATTGACGTCATACCATACCTATTTTCCAATTACAATGCTATGAAACTTGAAGTCAATTACAAGAAAAAATTTGGAAAGACCACAAATACATGAAAACTAAAGAACACCCTACTAAGGAATGAATGTCATTGAATGTCATTCAATGATGTTGAATGTCAATGAATGTCAACCAGGAAATTAAAGAAGAAAATTAAAAATACATGGAAATAAGTGAAGACAAAATGGTCCAAACCCTTTGGGATGCAGCAAGCATGAGCATAAGAGGGAAGTAGATAGCAGTACAGGCCTACCTCAAGAATCAAGAAAAATCCCAAATACACAACCTAACCTTACACCTAAAGGAGGTAGAAAATGAATAACAAGTGAAGCCTAAAGCCAGAAGAAGGGAAATAATAAAGCTTACAGCAGAAATAAATGGCATAGAAACGACAACAACAAAAAAGCCCCATTAGAACAGATCAATGAGGGGTGTATGGGTAGCTCTGTCAGTTAAGCATCTGCCTTCAGCTTAGGTCATGATCTCAAGGTCCTGGGATCAAGTCCTGCATCAGGCTCCCTGCTCAGCAGAAAGTCTGCTTCCCCCTCTCCCTCTGCCTCTCTCTCTTCCCATTGTACTCTCTCTCTCTAAAATAAATAAAATCCTAAAAAGAAAAAGAACAAATGAAGAAGGTTTCATTTTCAATGAAATCAGGAGCTGGTTCTCTGAAAAAATTAATAAAATTGGTAACCCCCTAGACTAGATTTATCAAAAAGAAAAGAGAAAGGACTCAAATAAATAAAATCACTAATGAGAGAGGAGAAATCACAAGTAACACCACAAAAATACAAACAATTGTTAACAGAATATTGTAGAAAATTATATGCCAATAAATTGGGCAATGTGGAGGAACTGGATACATTCCTAGAAACATATAAACTACCAAAACTGAAACAGGAGGAAATAGAAAACTTGAGCAGACCAATAACCAGCAAAGAAATTGAATCAGTAATCAAAAATCTCCCAAAGAACAAAAGTCCAGGGCCAGATGGCATCACAGGGGAATTCTATGATACATTTATAGAAGAATTAATACCTATTCTTCTCAAACTATTCCAAAAACTAAAAATGGAAGGAAAACTTTCAAACTCATTCTATGAGGCCAGCATTACCTGACTCCAAAACCAGACAAAGACCCCACTAAAAAAGAGAAATACCGGCTAATATCCCTGATGTACATAGAGGCAAAAATTCTATACAAAATATTAGCAAATTGAATCCAACAGTACCTTAAAATAATCATTCACTACAATCAAAAGAAAGCATAAGAACCACATGATCCTCTCAGTAGATGCAGAAAAAACATTTGACAAAGGATAGCATCCATTCTTGATAAAAACCGTCAACAAAGTAAGGATAGAGGGAACATGCCTCAACATCATAAAGGCCATCTGTGAAAATCCATATCTAATATCCTCCTCAGTGGGGAAAAATTGAGAGTTTTTCCTCTAAGGTCAGGAACAAGACAGAGATGCCCATTCTCACCACTGTTATTTAACGTAGTACTGGAAATTCTAGTCCCAGCAATCAGAAAACAAAAAGAAATAAAATGCATCCAAATTGGTGAGGAAAAAGTCAAACTTTAACTATTTGCAGAGGGCATGATATTCTGTATAGAAAACCTGAAAGACTTCACAAAAAATTGCTAGATCTGATACATGAATTCAGTAAAGTCACAGGATACAAAATCTGCCACATTTCTATACTCCAATAATGAAGCGGTATATAGAGAAATCAAGGAATTGATCCCATTTACAATTGCACCAAAAGCTATAAGGTACCTAGGACTAAATGTATAATAGAATATTATTCAGCCTTAAAAAAGAAGGAAATCCTACTATTTCCAACAAATGGATGAACCTGAAAGACATTATGCTAAGTGAAAAAAGAGTATCAGAAAGACACATATTGTAAGATTCCACTTATATGACATATCCAAAATAGACTCATGGAAGCAGAGAACAGAATGATGGTTGCCATGGGCCAGGGACAAGAGAAAACGGGGAGGTATTCAATGGGTATAAGGTTTCAGTTATGCAACATGAGTAAGTTCTGGAGACTGGCTGTACAACATAGTGCCAATAGCTAACAACACAATACCATGCACTTACATTTTTGTTAAGAGGGGAGATTTCATGTGAAATATTCTTACCATAAAAAACGGGAGGGGGACACAAGGAAACGTATAGAGGTGATGGATATTTTTATTACCTTGATTGTGGTGATGGTATGTGTGCAGCCGAAGCAAGCACTTGATTGTGGTGATAGTATCATGGGTGTATACATATAACTAAACTCATCAAATTGTATACATTAAGCATGTATAAAGTCATAAAAAATATGGTAGTAGTGATGATAGGTAACTAACTTCCCAGAGTAGGTCACAGATGGGATAGCTTCTGTTTGGCTCTTGCTGTCTTGGATTGCTCATCTTGGGGAAGCTGGCTGCTGTGCTCAAGTAGCCTGTGGAAAGGCCCATGTTGGAAGAACCAAGGTCTCTAATACCAGTACCCATCGTGTGAATGAGCCACCTTAAATCCTTCAGGCCCTGCCCAGACCTCTGATGAATGCCAACATCTTGACTTCACTCTCGCGAGGATATGTCAGGTCAGAACCAGCCAGCGAAGAATCTCCAAGATTTCTGGCCAACAGAAACTGTGAGGCAGTAAAGGTTTGTCATTAATTGGGGCCACTAGGTTTTAGTGTAATTTGTTATGCAGAAGTAGATCATTAATACACAATATTTTCTGGTAGCTTTATTTGTAATAGTAAAAAAATCAGAAACAATTTAAACTTCCATCAATAAGGGTATGGTTGAATAAATTATAATTAATCCATATTGTGAAACATTATGCAACTATTAAATTAACAAGGTAGCTCTATGTAAATCTAAATAAAAAAATCTTTAGGAAGTATTAAATAATAAAACTATCAAACATTACATATTGTGTCAATTTTTACGATAGAATACATTTGGAAATGAAATATGTAACACCTACATGCATTTGTCTGTATTTGTATTATGCTTTCAGAAACTTCTAGAAGAGAGGATTGGCCTGAATGAGGTAGCAAGGAGATTTCACTTTATACACTTCTATATATTTGGAATTTTTTAATAACAAACATGTTTTATGCGCCCATGTTTACTTTCCTAATTTTATTTTAAAAATTAAACTAATGAAAAATAAATGAAGTAGTATTCTATTCTTTTAAGAGCTTTCATTGTTGATATTAGCTAATTACCTCAAAGTACAAGTCAAGAAAATAAGATAAAGCCAAAATGTAGAATTTACTTTAATAGCTTTGTGGCTATGAAAAAGCAAGTGAAATGACTATTAGTTTTGACTCCAAGCCAGGTGGTTTTCTGTCATTCTCTGGTCACATCTTACCTGCCTGTCGAATGGGGTAGCGGATCTCAACAGATGACCTGGGCAAGGAATAAGAATGATTTGGCCCAAATATACCACTGATGTTGCACAAAGTCCAGAACTCACACCAAATAGCAGATGGACTGTGGGTCGATAGTGACATCTTCATGGACAAAGGACAACACATTAAAGAAGGGGATGAAATAGATGTCTACCTGTGGGAGCTATTGATTGGGTTTAATGCTGGGGCTTTTATCCTGTTATGCTGCATGTAATATGCTGAGGATTTCAGAAAAAAATAATGCATGGGCTGTCCCAAGAACCAGAGGTCAAAAGGGAGTGGATAATAGAATTTGAATAAAAAGGAAAAATTGATTAGCTGATAGTGATTATTAGGCCAGGTTACAGAAGGCAATATTACAACTGGCAGAGCATCACTAAAGGACACTCATCCCTTGATACAAAGCCATCTGAATCAACCTGAAGTATAAAATATGAAGACTCAAGTGACCAAGGCAAACTTTAATTGGGATTGCACATATTACTTCGCAAAACATCGCTAAAAAGGCTCCTTGAGAGTGTTTATGTAAAACCTTATGCTTTTCTTTCAAAGATTCCTTATGAGGAGTTCCAAAAAAATTCTTTAATTCCAGTTTATAGATTTTCCTTATTTTAATGTTCTCATCTCTGGTGTAGGCATATTATAAATGGAATTAACTACATTACTAATGCTTTTAATCTGATTTTACTGGTGCCTAGGGCAGATGACTAGGAATCAGCATGTGTGTCGTTAAAAGAAAAATATAGTTATATAGAAACAAAATCACACGTCCAAATAAACATATCTATCAGTGCATTTTATTTATTATCCCAACTAGCTATAGCACAAGGCCCTGACTGCATGTCTTGAAAAAAAGGTAGCTACAACGCAGTTTGTATGGCTGCTAGAATAAAAAACTTACCCTTGATCAAAGAACTGGCAAGAAGAGCCACAATTTGATGGGTTCCTTTGTCTGTAGCTCCTGAATTTTAGTCCTGGAACTACATATTTGTGAAATACTGCAAGCGTTTTTGTAAGACTATTCATATATAAGAAATAATTGACAGTTTTAATTCAGTCACATCAACTGCCAAACAATCCACTGGATTGCTGCAGGGGTGATCTGATTTGGCTATTCAGATAAATGCAGGATCAGTGCTTACTGGCTACTGTTGATTGGAAGTCCTCTGTGTTGAGGCCACAGCTTTGAATCTGGTAACAGGTGAAGGAAAGAAATGCTAGAGTACATGAGCTGAGAATTTTAAAAGTAAAGATTAAACAAAGAGTATGACAAAGTCCAAAGCATCAGAACTGGTTCCTGAAACCACAGTGGGCTCTTGCCTCAACTTACATTTGCTTGTATTTAGTTTGGAACATTTCCAAATTCTGTACGATGCCCAACATAAATCATCTCAATATGAATGGTTGCCTTCTCCTCCCATCACCTATCAAATCTGCTCATTGACTCAGACATAACCAGTGACCTTGCCACGTGCTAACATCTGCCCTGACCACCCTTGTGCAAGGGGGGTCCTGGGGGTCCCCTGCCCTCTCACGATACTTTCTGAGCTACTTAGTAGGCAGCAACTCTTTCTTTTGGTCATTGTATCTCTTGTTATTTTGGATATTTACATTTTTATGCTATCACTTGACTTTTTACATTGATCACTATACAAAGTACATGGGGAGCTATGGGGGTACAAATGATTGTGTTTTATCTTCTTTTCTTGCCTTTCATTTCCTGTCCCCACTTCTTCACTACCACTGGGCCTGCTACAGTGTCTTATGCTGGGAAATCCTTATAACACATTTGTTTTGCAGTTTGAAAACCAAGATACGGTCAGCCAGCCCTTCGGCACTTTGCAACTCCACTGGGACAGGACGATATGTGCACCCAAAAAAGCTTCACCACCATTACAAAAGCAGAGGCAAAGGTAGGGGAAATATGTTTAATGAAGAATAAGAATGTTTTCACAATACAGTTGAATCTTCCCAGTGTGCTTATAATCAAGTGGGTACTATTAATTCTATTTTACAGATGAGAAACCAGACAGAGAAAGGTTAAGCAATTTGCCTAAAGCCAATCTGATTTGAGAGCTGATTCAAGCCCAGGTCAGCTGGGTTCTATCCTCTAGGCCAATTCAACAAAAACATGAGGGGCTGCATGAATAATCTGCAGAGCAAGGTGACCACTGAGGGATTGTGTGGAGTGATGAAAGCAGACAGAAATGGGTCACCAATCAGGTAAGACTTCTTGAATGAGGGATCATTGAAAGGAGAAAAAGAGATGGAATACAGCCCTGAAAAATAGAGGATCAAGCAAGTGGAGCAAGGTAATAAAGAAAAGAAAAGGCATTTGCCATTAAGACTGTAGAAATATTTACAGTTGGTTTCCAATCTCCTCATATTTTCTTTCTAGCCAAACAGCAATAAAGGTATGTGGGAAAACATATATATTAAATTACTAGGTGTCAGATTTCTGATTTGATAACACTTGGTATAAAAATAACAGTTATTATTACTCTTCATTTATCTAGCTCTGAGCGTGTACACAGCACAGTATAATACATAGAATTTATCAGAGGAGGGACGAAATTGGTGCCCCAAGGGCTTTCCAAGTAGAAGCTCAAGTGGAGACTGTGTGGCATCTGAGAATCAGGGCACTGCAATCACATGGATGTAGGGTGGCCTCTCAAGGCTGTGGTCGAAGATGTGCAGTCCTATTGCAGGAGGCCTTTTCCTTTTGTGGGATGAGGAAAGGGATTCAGTGTCCATTTTTTACAAAGAAAGATGTTGACTGGAGCCTTTTCCTAACATTATGTGCCCCAGATTACTACATGTAAAACAAACAAACAAACAAAAAACCCCAAGAACCAGTTTTCCTCTAAACACTGCTGTCTTTTGAGTGATGAGTGAAGTTCAGTGATGATCCAGTGAGACCCTCCATCTGGAAGCAAGGGCAGATGGGAAGCCTTCTTCTCAGGGGCCCAGCAAGATAAGTTTAGGCTCATAATGATTAGGTGTATTAGTTATAAAGTATAGCAACTGTACCTCAAAAATGCCCTGCTGCTGCACCATTGCTCAGAGACTCAGAAGACAACCAAGAGAAAAACAAAGTTAGCTGAAGTTCCTTCATTTCCATCAGAGCACAGGCCCTCAATCACAGATTATTAACTTGTACTCTGGACACAAGTTTCATAAACTTGGTTTTATAGTTTCCCAGCATTGATAATTTAGCAAGAGCAGATGAGAAGTACGTGGGGAAGCAGAGAACTAGGCAACAGGGAAACAATGGAAAAGCTGAGAAGTGTAGCCAGGATTGGGATGGGATGGAGTGACAGGGCACAGAACACACAATCCTAAAACTCAGTGGTCCTGGACAACATCAGGGTCTGTCCAGGGTTATAACCCAGAGTTCAGCTCATACTTGTTTGAGTTGCGATGAATTATATATTCTCCATAATAAAATAATTACATTTTATTTTTTTAAAAGGAACTGTGACATTCTGTAAAAGTAAATACTGAATCAACTACTCCAGTGGAAAGAAAAAAGTAAAATAATTGGAATAAAGAAATTAAGACAAGAGAGCTCATAATGTAGGGTAATCGCAGTAACATTTGGACTTAAGTCTAAATAACCATTGTCAATTGTTAGGAAGATTTAAGGCAAATATAACAAACAAATTTCTTAAATTCAGTGGTAATGCAGAATGCTAACAATCATTTAGAAAATAATCCCAGATATTTCAAAGAAATATATCAGAGAGAAACTGAAATCATTTTAAAGTTCACTTAACACTGAGTAAGTATTTATTGAACCCCTGTTATGTGTCAGGAGTTATACTAGGTGCTAGGGTTCTAGAAAAAAAATACAAAACAAACAAACCAGCTCTAGGCTGAATTACAACCTCACATGTGGACAGACAATAAACAAGTATATAAATCTACATTGTCACCCCTGGTTGTGATACATGCAACAAAGAAAAACAAACCAGGGTAAGAGAGTCAGGGGACATTCAAGTGGAGAGATAGCTACTATTTTTGATACGGTGTTTTTTGGATATTCTCTCTTAGGAGGTCACATTTAGACAGAACCTCTGAAAAATAACATGGCCATTCAGAGGAAGAACATTCCAGGAGAAGTGCTGGGTGAGTGCAAAGGCCCTGAGGCAGCACCAAATTTGGTGTATTTGAGAAGTAGCTAGAAGCAGAACAAGAGAGGGAGGAAAGGTAAATGACTGCAGACATGGGTAGTCTTCCAGCAGAACAGGATCTACTGCTGAATTGGATGTGGGACATGATGGAGAGAGGAAATCAAAGAGGTATTTTAGGACCCTCTCTCTGAACTCCCTGTCACTCGAAGGCTGGGATACTAGGTAATGGTGGACCCAATTACTGAGATGCGGGAAATGAAGGAAAAAAACCAAGTGAGGGATTCTATTGAGATTTGGAGGGGTTGGCCTGAAGATCAATGCCTGGGATCCATCAGAGTATAGATGGAGGGTAGAGCTAGGGGATCGGCCAAGAGACACCAGGCAGGATAGATGTAGGAGCCAACGGGCTAGAAAGCTGGCTTGTGACACATGCCAACATTTAGAAATGAGCAGAGCAGGGGGGAGTCCGAGAAGGAGCAAGGAGTTCAAGGGTCTAAGAAAAGCCACAGAAATTCGAGTTCTAAGGATGAAAAAAAAAAATCTCCAGAAGGGGTGAATGAACAGCAGGCTCATTGCCTGAGAGTTTAGGTAAATCAGGTGAACTCTGAGAAACCCCCATCAGACAGAGGGGAGTGCTGGGAGACAAATTTATAGATTTACAGTTGATTTAAATTTCTGACAATGACAGAGAAATGTACAAAGTCGAAAGTTAAAGCCAACATCTAATCTAATAAATATGCCATGGTGGGGGGGGGATCACTCCCAACAAGCCCCTCCCTGGCCCGTGGCCCTCTGTCTGGTGACCTGTTTCTGATTGATAGGAGGGTGTCACATCCTTGGGTACAGTGGGATGCAGGCCCCAGGGTGGGATCATTCCTCCCTGGTACAGTGGATCCTATATATCCGGGAGATAAATCAGCCCGCTGTGTAGAAAAGGGCTAATCCAAACAATTTAGAGAAAGGGAAGTATTAAAGACGCTGATGGTGAGGCTACGAAACTGAGTGGCAAAAGGCCTCTCAGTTGTCCAGCAGTGACTCGCCTTGGAGAAAACTAATTCTAGTACATAGTGTTTTTCTTCTTGTTGCTTTGGGTTTGTGCGTTTTACTTATTTTCTTCATCAAGCTGCGTCAGTTAACTGGAATTCTGCAGGGAAGAAGAGCAAAGGGCTGTGGTGCTTTTAGGCGGAGGCATGGTGTGGGGGGCCAGCAGCCACACAGGGCCCGGGGCGGCCTCTACCATTGTCAACATGTGGTGTATCACCTATGGGGAGGAAATCTAACCATGAGCGCCATATATTTTTATATTTTTATATATTTTTTTTCCTCATAATCACCTATATTTTATTGCCCGTGGTGGTGGAACTGAGGATGCATGGTAATATTCCTTTTTCTTTTCTAAATACTCCATGACCAGGGGGAAAAAGAAAGAAAGAAGACTTCCATTGTGATGGTGCAGCAGCCAAGATTTAAAGGTTGTGCTGGACTTGCAATTGAAATGCAAATCACTCTTTGCAAACAGCCTCCTGCTGAGGCCCAAATTTTTACAGATCAGGTTCTGCTGTCCTGATGAGGAATCACTGCACAGCATTTCCCAGGATTCACAAATTAGTTGCTGTCTAAGGTATCATTTTCTACGTTATAATTGTAACTTACCAGAGGAAACTTTGTCACAAAAGACAGTACCCCGTGCTTGCATTATTTTTCCAGCTGCACCGCCACTAAGGATCCTTTCACACACAATAAAAATACACACATCACGACCTCCCTCTCTGAAATACACACTCCTTGAATATAAACATTTTGAGAATATTGGTGTGCTTTTCTTCCCCTTCCTTTTTAGATGTGCAGGTGGTAAAATACTGGCTGCCATGAACTGCAGACAATAAATAAAAACTACCAGCTTCTTATGGCTGCCTGATAGAAATGTGCCAGCTTGGAAAAGCCTGATTCTCCAGGCACAGTGATTCCCTGGGAGAAGTCCCTGGATATTCATTTGGGTCCTGAGCGCTCCTTAGTGCATGGGGAAGCCTTGTCCAGTTCAGATGTGCTTAGCTGCCCTGGAAACAGGACCCTAAAAGGTTCCCTAAAAGGACCCTAAAAGGTTCCCTCTCCTTCCCCAGGTTCAACAATAGGCTGAGAATCTAAAAGCCAAAGTTGAGTGATGAAATGATAATTCATGGTTGTACGAGGTGGATACCAGTAAGCCAGGACTCTTGTGCTTGGTCTTGTTACAGACCTCGCTCGCAGAGTTGTCCGAGACAAAACCCGACGTGTCTCTGGACATCAATCTCGTATATAAATGTTCTGGATCAGAGTTCCTCAAAGAAAAGTCTGAGGGTCACCTGTCCCAGCAGCACACAGGGAGCCTGTTCTCAAAAGTGTTTCTGGGGATTTATCTCCAGAGACTCTGACTTATTATCCCTAGGACATGCAGTTTTAACCTGTTCCCCAGATGGCTTCTATGCATGCTGAATTTGAGAAACACTGCAGTAGATGAACTCTGAAATTCCTTCCAGACTTAAGGCTCGAGAAATCCAGGGGTTAGTCAAACATAGTCACCATGAACACTGTGGCCTTCTACCAGTAATACTGATCTTTGTGTCTTTATAGATCTATATGTCTATATCTTGTCTATCCATCTCTATCCATATGTAAAGCTAAGTTTATGTCTACACCTACATCTACATCTGTATCTATAGCTCCAAGAGAAATAGAAGGCAAAAGCCGACTTCAGATGACGTTACTATCTGCATCTAGATAGAACCTACCAGAGGTCCTCTCCACCTAAGTATATGATCAAAGGCCCCACCAACTGGGCAAGCTATAAATGTGATGAAATCTCAGAGGTCACCTTCCACGTCCCCTGGCCACTCTTACAGGTGGGGCCATGTTCTGCTGGGGCAGGAGAGATTCCTCAGGGAGGGACACAAGTAGAAGGAAGAGCATGGTCCTTTCCTGAGCCTCCATGGTTTGGAGAGGAGGAAAAACTAATGAACAAGGTCAGAATAGGCCTTCAATGACCTCAGTTTGAGGTAGGTGAAGAGAAATATATGGATTTGATGAAATCAAATCAAATCAAAATATGAAGTAGGTGGGAGAGAAATATATTGGAAGACAGGAGGAGAGAAGGACTAAAGGAAATTAGGAAAGTTTGGAATGATTATTGAAGAGAAGGGGTGTGAAATCTAAGCAAAGTCCATAGAAAAGTGTGAGTTGCTTGAGCCCTGCCTGGGATGAAAGCCTCTGGAATTTTATCATCCCTAATCAGCTTGACTGTGAGGTTGTTTATAGTGACATTTAATCCTTTGAAAACCAGGGAGACTGGATATGTTTTCACATCTTTTTTGGTCATATGTTTTATGTATGGTGAATTATCCCTTCATATACTTTGTTCTTACATTTTATTACTTTCTTCTTTAATTTCTTTGACCACAGATGTATTTATGGTCATATCCTTCAGTGTGTGCACTGCAAGTAATGTCCTTCACTTAATTTGTGTTTAAGTACTTGCAATGTGCATACGTTTTTATTTGTATGTACCCAAATCTACTGAACTTACTCTTCACATATTCTTCAATATTTATTAAACTTACGAAGTCTATACTGTCGAAGAGACCCAAATATTTCCAAGATTTATCTTTGCAATTTTTTTCTTCCCCCGGTGTTCCGCTTCCCCTGATAAGATAAAGGTATCTTGATCTTTATCTCCTTCAGATGGCTAACTTCCGCCTGAATTATACAGTCAACTTCCAATTATTTGTTAGGGAGGCCAGTATAAATAACATGCATGGTTATAATACTATGAATAATTCCCCCAGAAAATACAGCAACTTGCTTTTTTTTTCCTCCCTGTAAAGCTTACATTTCAATAAACTGTTTATTCAAAGTATCAGTTTATAATGATAACGTTTTTCTTCACAAAAAGATAAGCCTGGTTTCTTTAGGTGACTCTACTGTATTGGGCCTTAGTCTTCTTATCTATAATGTAAGACATTTGTTTTAGGTGATCCTCAAAGGCTTTCTCAACTTTGAAACTGTGTTATTTGTCGGAGCCCTGTGAACACCTGCCATTGTGCTAACTAGAGATACAAAACAACCTGTCTTCCTGAGAGTAGGGGCTCAACATTACAGCCTTCAGGCCATATGGCCAGTGGCCAGTTTTTATAAGGCCCTTGAGCTAAGAATGGTTTTTACATTTTTTAAAGAGTTGCCAAACAATAACAAAAACAATAAGAATATTTGGCAGAGGCCCAGAGATCACGCGGGGTCCTCAGAGCCTCCAACAGTTCCTATGTGGCCCTCTGTAGAATCTGCTGACTGACACCTACTTCCATGTCAGCAGTCATGTCTTTTGTTATCACGGGCATACCTCCAAAAGCACCATCGGCAGCGAACATAACGTGTACCATATTTCCTTTTCGTCTGGGCACAAACTCAGAACACATTTCCCTTCCTCCCTTGCAGACAGGGCTGGCCACTGACTGAGTCTTGCAGAATGGAGCGTGGGTGGGTATGATGTACACCACTTCTAGACTTCTGCTAAATCCCTCCCCTGCCGGACATCCAAATACAGTAGAGCTATGCACACCCCCTCCTGTGTGTGCTAGCCTGGATGTAGGGAGTTGGTCAGAAGACACCAGCACTTTAGGAGATGGGGGACTCCTAAAGCGGAGGGGGCTTGAGTCCCTGACTGACCCGATGGTAGGCCATCCACCGACAGAGAACAACACATTGAACTTCGTGTGAGTAAAATGTAAACTTGTGTTGGTGAAGATGGCAAATGTAGGAGTTCATTACAGCTGCTACTATTTATCCCAGCGAATGCAGGGCTTCTTTCGCCACGGCTCAGCCAGCACATTGCTTCTGTCTGCTTTGAGCCAGGAAATCAGAGCACAGATCCTGTGAAAAACAGAATTGTGATGCCGAGGACTGGTCAGTTTCCGAGTGAAAGGAGAATCCGATGACATCAATTTGAAACAGTGATTTGGGTAGATCACAGGCCTTTGTCCATTGGCTGGTTGGGCTAGGACTATTTTTTCTGAGAGGCAACTATTTTTTTTTTTTTTCAGAGAGATAACTCCAGTCAAATAAGTGGAGTGTCAGACCACCAACATGAACTGCATTGAGGTTCTCCTTTTCCTACTCTCGGGCTGGGGCTAATCAGAGTGGAATGGCTTCAAGTGAGTAAGAGTGCATTTCAACTAACCATTCATAAAGTTGAGTTCTGGAGATATATGAAGAAGAATTATCCTCTTTGGACATCCCTATTGCCTGGGGAAAAAAAAAATCACAGAAATAGTCCTAATAAGTTTCTAAAACAGAGACCCTCCATGACAGTACAGAAAATGCTATCTCCAGAATATTCGTATATGACAACAACAAAATTAATGAGTAGATGCGACTACGAAGACAAAATTGTCCCAAGGACAGCAGTTGAGAGCATGACTGAATTTAGGAAGCCTGGGTTTGAATTCTTGCTGTGCCACTTACTGCATGACCTCTTATGACCTCAGTCTCTCTGATAGGCTGTTTCCTCATTTGTAAATAGGGGAGAATGATACTAACAACACCCGCTTCTAAGAATTGTAACAAAACTTAAGTGATTTAACTATTTTTAACTTAAAACAGTGCTGGCACAACAATAGGTGTTCATTCATCCTAATTATGACATGATTCAAAATAAGGGCACCAATCCAATAGGTGAGGTCCAATGTCACACTTTGAAAATCTCCACGTCCCCTCCTTTCAGTCATGCACTTCCGTAAACACCTTCCTAGTATTTCACTGTTGCTGAAATCATTCAATTATTCCTTCCCAGCCAAATTTTAAGTTATGGATACAGTTGCAACAAGTGGGCAGGACAGGAAGGGCATTACAGTGGGATGTAATGACAGGGAAAAGAGAGGTAAGGCACGCAAGGGTGTGTGGGGGGAGATCAGTTCTGGCGGCCCTCATCTCTATAGAGCAGCACTTTCTGGAGGCCAGAGCTCTGCGTTCTAAGAGTGAGACTTAGAGGCCAAAAGCACCTTCCTATCTTCTCTGGAGGACAGAAGAGGTTATCTTTTCTTTCAAAGCACTGTCAACTTGAGGTATGTGTAAGTCTTCTCTTTATACTGAGTTGGAGAGAAAGAAGCAAAAATATTCATGATCAGAAGGGAAAGTTCATTTTGGAGAAAATCTTCAAGCTGCTACCACACACACACACACACACACACACACACACATTTAATTGCTTACAAATGACCAAAATTCTGCAGTTTAGATTATCTGAGAGTCTGAATATTTGTACATTATATATATATATATATATATATATATATATATATATATATATATTTTTATCAGTATGCCTGGCTTCCCTTTGTTAAACTTTATACAGTTTCTCAGAGCAAAGCATAAAGAACTATATCCTTATTCAATGCATTTTGAAAAGATTGTTTTGTTTTCTTCGAGGAGGAGGGGATACTTTTGTCATAAAGCTTGTAGTCACCTTGTTTGCAATCTCTTAAACAAGTGATCATTTATCATGGAGAAAAATAAATTCACATACCATATGCAATATGAACACACTAGTTTCTGCTATTAATTCAGAATTCTTAGTCCATCCTGCATGTTTTATAGCCTAACATAGTGATATGAAAGGAATTTTATATATTTTAGTTCTGTCCCTCTGCTGGCAGTGGAAGTAAATCCCAAAGTATTTCAGCAGGTGCTATTAATATGCAAATAACAGAGAATACACTATTTCTAATAGACCTCCCAACTGCATGGGAGGCATCGCTGTTGGAGCAAATTAGCTTTCTGTAATTTGCATGCTTTTCACAACCTCCTGGGATTATATTTTAGATCAGAGACAATAAAAGCATATGCAGTTAGCTTAAAATGTAACTAATTTTAGACTTTGAAACAATTTTAACCTAACTTCTTTGTGGTGTTAAACAGCTATTTGCAAAGAAACTTTTTAACAGTCTATAATTTTCGTAGCATTGATTTGCCATTAATGGCTCCATCTCTCCATAGCATGAAAACAAATGTGGTCACAGACCAGGTGTATGGGTTTCCCAATTGACTGAATAGATACAAGGAGCTGGTGAACGGGAGGCCTGGGAGTATGCATTGTGTGGGCAGTTACAAAGAATAGCATGAAGCAAGAGAAAACATGAAATTGGCCCAAATGGTATGATCAGCCAAAATGTTTCATGGCCAGAGCAATCAGCCAGAAAGATAAAGCCAAATTATTGGGGTACCATGTAAGTCTCACAATATCTAAATACCTAAGTAAGTAAAACACTAAATACACTGATAGATAATATTGTAACTATTTCAATTTATATCTTACAAGCAATGTGGTTTTAGAACTATTGTCCTATGTCAAAGAAATTCGGAAAGTTCCTTGAAAAATACTATCCAGTCTGGCAACATAAGTAACTGGACTTTAACATTAATTCAGTAGGACTAAGTTTTCTTGTTGCTCTATCAATGAGAAGATGAGAATTGCACCAGCCTGTACCTATTTTATTGAGGAAATAAATTATTTTGATCCCTTCCTGGACCAATAAGCCAGTTTTTTTTAAAAAAAATAAAAGTAGTTAGATGATTTTTTTAGCGTTCTGTTGTCTTAAATCCACACATGAAAATTAAATCGAAGAAATGAAATAATTAGATGTTTAAAGCTAAATGTCGCCTTTGAGTATGTGGTTTTGATTTGGAGCCCAAATGTCTAATGACTAAATTATTCTGCATTTCCTTTTGTTTCTATAGACACGGCTGCATCATAAGTTTAAAATACAAATATGTCATATGAGAAAATGTCATAAATGGGAGTTACTGGAGATTTACTGTCTAAATATGTTTCTTAATCATTTGTCCAGTAACCAATAGCTGACTAGAGAAGAGGAAAACAGAAGACTTGAGGAAAAGAAGGTAACTTTGCTGTGAAGAAGGAATATGATGATGAAATGCTCATTCTAATACTTTTGGTTCCATCACATACAAAGATTCAATGCTGGTAATCTCTGACTCATGATTCTTGCTGAAACGTGTAAATCAACTTACAATAAATAATCTGGCCATTTGACAGACTTTGGATCCATAAAGTAAAAAACAATAAATTTAAATATGATAAATTCAGCTAATTCAATCATCAGGCATATGTACATATTTACATATGGATAGAGTAGCAGTTTTGTTTATCTGTGGATTCAAGTTTTAAAGATATTATTGATCATATTAGGAATTGTCAACAGACAAGTGAAAAGAAAGCTATTGCATGGGGTTATATTATTAAAGAAGAAAGAGGAATAAGAGGTACTGAAGACAAAAGTAGTCTTCAATGATCATATTTTGGACAATTAGTCCTGTATGTCAAATGGCAAGAGAATCCATGTATGGTATACATAAGTAAAGCCAGACGCTATGGAAACAAGTTCTTTGAACATGAAAAATTATATTGAGAATAATGATAATTTTGTAAGAAAATTAAGATTATCTAATAACAAGTAAATATAAAACATATTAGTATATATAATTTTATGTGTATCATACATTTATATAATTAATCTAAGTTATAGCACAGCTTATATTTGGTGTATCATTTCTTCTTCGATATCTTTAGGACTTTGTCTTCAGTACCTCTTATTCCTCTTTCTTCTTTAATAATATAACCCCATGCAATAGCTTTCTTTTCACTTGTCTGTTGACAATTCCTAAGCAGTGCCTTCAGTTTTTATGATTGTTTTTTTTCTCTTAAGCTGAATTCAACCCATCCTATGCATCCTTCAAAGTCTAGTTCAAATATAGGCTCCACCATGAAGGCTTCAGTGATGCTGCCGGCCCAAATCCACTTCAGTTTTCTCAGAAGTCCCATTGCCCTCAAATCATTCTCATCTTAAAAATATGGCACTTCCTCCCTTTTTATATTATATTGGAAATGCCTTATTTTCTCTGACTACCGTATGCTTCCTGATAGTAAGGTTTGTTATTGTACCCTGAAACCAATTCCTTAAAAATAGCTGAGACTCTAGAAATAATGATTATTAACAAATAAAGTTTCTATGAGCATTATTCTCTTATAGACTGTTAGATATGCGAACATATTTCCCTCTCCTCATATTTTTTAAACAGCTATTTATTCTTAGAGAAATTAACTCTGAAAAACTAAGACCACATTTTCAGACTAAACCAGTTTTGACTACTTTTGTGTGACCTCAAGTACATCATTTATCTCTGCTGTGTCTGCCTTTCTATTTGTAAAATATTAAAAGCTCACTCTCTCAACTGCTCTGCGCTTCTGTGAAGATTATCCAACGCAACGCACTTTGCATGAACATGTTCTGAAGGCAGGTTTTTATAAACAAAGACTGGCAGTTCCTGATATTCTAGTTCTGGCCAGCGTGGCTTCGAGCCTTGCAGTGTCTAAGAGTTGCTCAGGGCCCTGGCTGCCTCTCCACTGGGACAACATCTGAATGTCCTCATCTTTAGTTACGTGGCTGGCACCTCCATGAAAAAGCCCTTTATAGTCTTTTCTTTTCTCATGGAATGGATGTTTGGACATGATCTCCTTACCAGCTGACTTCAAGTCGAGGAGAACTTTTTTTGGCAGCTGATGTGAAAGAAATTCTGGTCAGACATATTTAGGGCCTCAAGTCACAGACCTGTGTTTATTTTTATTGAAAAAGCACAGAGTGGGAGACTTGGCCCCATGGCCTTTTGAGCTCTACACAATAGCAGAGCTCTGGGTCCAGCAGTAGATAGAAAGTTGTTTCAAGTATTTTAACCAAAAAACACAAGAAGATGATTAGTTTTCATTCTGGGCAACTAAAGATTGCCCTTCTAGGTATACCACACAAGTATAAGCCAGAGAAGAGTTTCCAAGAAAATACTGCATTTGTCATTCGTAAAAGTATCCCAAACACTCCCCACCTTAAATAATCACAATAGTTTTGCCTTTCTCTAGAAATCATGGACTCTATCACAACCTTCCCATGCTCCATCCTTTAACATCAGAACTTCTCTTTTGCAGATGATATTTTGAGCAATGGTAATGCTGAACATAGTGTTGTTTTGTTTTTTTTTTAGCAAATTCCCCACATCACACTTTTTTTAATAGTAGTATTTTTATCACTATATTGCTCCATGCCACTACAATCTTATGGGCAAGGCTTCTCTTTTTTTAATATTTTAATTTTTTAAAGTTTTTAATTTTAATTCCAGTATGGTTAACTTACAGTGCTATAATAATTTCAGGTGTACAAATAGTGATCGAATAATCCTATACAGTACTCAGGGCTCATCATGATAAACCCAGTCTTTAATCCCCACCTATTTCACCCATCCCCCCACCCATCTCCCCTCTGGTTACCATTAGTTTGTTCTCTATGGTTAAGAGTCTGTTACTTTCTCTTTTTCTTTTTTTTTTTAAAGATTTATTTATTTATTTATTTATTTATTTATTTATTTATTTATGAGAGACACAGAGAGAGAGAGAGAGACACAGGCAGAGGGAGAAGCAGGCTCCTCAAAGGGAGCCCGATTTGAGACTCGATCCCAGATCCTGGGATCATGCCCTGAGCTGAAGGCAGATGCTCAACTGCTGAGCCAACCAGGGGCCCCTCTCTCTCTTTTTCCTTTGCTCATTTGTTTTGTATTAAATTCCACATATGAGTGAAATTATATGGTATTTGTCTTTCTCTGACTGACTTATCTCTCTTGGTATTATATTTTCTAGCTCTCTCCATGTCATTACAAATGGCAAGGCTTCATTCCTTTTTGTGGCTGAATAATATTCTATTGTGTATATATACCATCTCTTCTTTATCCACTTGGATTGCTTCCGTAATTTAGCTATTGTAAATAATGCTGCAATAAAGAGGGGGTGCATACATACTTTCAAATTAGTATGCGAATCTTGGATCCTAAGGTAGTTCTATTTTTTTTTTTTTAATTTTTTGAGGACCCAGTTTGCATTCCCACCAGCAGTACAGAGGCGTTCCTTTTCCTTCACATCCTTGCCAACATCTGTTGTTTCTTGTGTTGTTGATTTTAGACATTCTGACAGGTGTGATGTGGTATCTCATTGTGGTTTTGATATGCGTTTCCCTGATGATGAGTGATACTGGGGATCTCTTTTTATGTGTCTGTGTGCCATCTGTATGTCTTCTTTGGAGAAATGTCTGTTCATGTCTTCTGCCCATCTTTAATTAGATTTTTTTTTTTTTGGTGTTGAGTTGTATAAATTCTTTATGTATTTTGGATACTAACTCCTTATTGGATGTGTCATTTGCAAATATTTTCTCCCATTTAGTAGGTTGTCTTTTAGTTTTATTGATTGTTTCCTCCACTGTGTAGAGTATTTTATTTTGATGTAGCCCCAACAGTATTTGTGCTTTTATTTTCCTTGCCTCAAGAGACATATCTAGAAAAATGTTGCTATGGCAGATGTCAGAGAAATTACTGCCTGTGGTCTCTTCTAGGATTTTTATGGTTTTAGGTCTCACATTTAGGTCTTTAATTCATTTTGAGTTTATTTTTGTGTATGGTATAAGAAAGTGGTCCAGTTTCATCCTTTTGCATGTAGCTGTCCAGTTTTCCCAAGGCCATTTGTTGAAGAGACTTTTTCCCATTGTATATTCTTGCCTCTTTTGCCAAAGATTAATTGACAACATAATTATGGGTTTGTTTTTGGGCTTTCTATCCTATTCTATTGATCTATTTGTCTATTTTTGTGTTAATATACTGTTTTGATTACGACAGCTTTGTAGTATAACCAGAAGTCTAGAATTGTGATAACTCCAGTTTTGTTCTTCTTTTTCAAGATTGTTTTGGCTATTCAGGATCTTTTGTGGTTTCACACAAATTTTAGGATTATTTGTGCTAATTCTAGAGCAAACAGTTTTCTAGTTCTAATGAAAAATGCTGTTGGTATTTTGATAGGGATTGCATTAAATTGCATTAGATTGCTTTGGGTAGTATGGACATTTTAATAATATTTGTTCTTCCAATCCACAAGGGAACATTTTCTCATTTGTGGAATGTTTCCCATTTCGACAATGTTTTATAGTTTACAGAGTACAAGTCTTTCACCTCCTTGGTTAAGCTTATTCCTAGGTATTTTATTATTTTTCGTGTAATTATAAGTGGGATTGCTTTCTTAATTTCTCTTTCTATTGCTTCATTATTAGTGGATAGAAAT
This sequence comes from Vulpes vulpes, assembly GCF_048418805.1. NCBI lineage: Eukaryota > Metazoa > Chordata > Mammalia > Carnivora > Canidae > Vulpes > Vulpes vulpes. The sequence continues at coordinate 88,148,904 of NC_132795.1, forward strand.
GCAATGGATTTCTGTACAATGATTTCCCCATACCTTTTTTCCCCATATATCTTCATGGTCTAAATTTGATACCTTTGATTAATACTGGAAACAGTTTTGTCACAAGAAATGAGTCTTCTTACATTAACTTCCCTCAAGCCCTGTCCATGCGTGGATCATTTTTTATTTGCCATGAAAAGGATCACAATTTGCATGTATTGAACACCATTTGTGAGGCAGCCACTATGCTAGGAGCCATGCATTGTCTCCTTCAATCTTCACAACTATCCCTAGAGGTAAATAACATTCCGCTTATTTTAAGGATGAGAAAATTGAGTCTATGGTGGGCCCAAAGTAAAACTGCTAGATGGTGTCAGAGCTGTTATTTATATTCAAGGCAAGGTTATTGCAGCTTCCACATTCTTTCCATTATACAACCAAAAAAGAATACATCAGTACACATAAATAAACATAACGACATATACACATATGTATACCTATACACAGAATACTTGTTGCTGAAGCTTCATTACACATAAAGCAATTTTTAGTAATTAGGCAAAAATTTGTCATTTTAGTAATAGGTAGATGAACTAGGTACTATCCTGTCTGTTTGTTACATTGTTAAACAGTGTTTTAGAATGCTATCGGCACAGATTCATATATAAAAATATTTACATGTCTCATATATAAACAAGAAAACTCGGTAAGCTAGAATAATTTTCTTCAAAATAGTCTGATGACAACCTCACTCTTTTAAAACTGCATATGACCCTGATTCAGCAGCCTATGGTATTAGGAGGACACACTGGCAGATGCTCAACAAGCATCAGGTGTTTCAGCTAGAAGAGGGTTGAGCAGACATTCAGATTGGAGGTGGGTAAGAGGCAGTTACCATCCACAAAAGAAGGTGAAGACCCAGATTCTGGATATGGGGTCCTGGTCCAGAGCAGAACTAGCAGCCATTCTGATCTGAAACTCAGCGTCTGATGGACTAGCCCAGGGGACCTAATTAGCCCTAAACACAGCAGGTGTTTCCACAATCTGCAGCAAGACCTAGCCTATAGATGGTCAAATGCTCACAGTTTCAAAGATTAGAGGGCTTAAGAGGCAAGGAGCTGCCCAACTCACCCCAATCCTCTTCTATCTATTTCTTAGTCTTCTTTTTTTAAAGCTTTCTGGAGTATGATTACTCCTCAGCAGACCATGGAAAATGTGCCTGGGAATAAATGAAATTAAACTAGTGATTCAAGAATTCTTTCATAATGCAATCCGAACCAGTCTTTATTAATGAGGCCAAAATATTTCCCATCCAACTGAAGTCCTGCAATTATTTAAATGTGTAAGTGAAACCATTCTTTATACCTTCATTCACAGTCCATTTAAGTCAGAAACTGGGCTTACTTGGTTTACTGAGCATTAAGCACCACTTGAGCAGTTTAAGAACTATCAACAGTTGCAATGGCCCATAATAAATATATATACAATTATTTCTATATAGATTGTCCTTCATTTTTGAAAATGACATTGCCAATACAGGTACCAATCATGTGCCTAACTCCTCCTGCATGGCTAGGATTTTAGTGCATATCTGTATGGGGATTTTCCATTTATAGGGCACTTACTATCTCATTTATTTATCAATATAATCCAACATATAATTGTTATTATTAATGTATCATTAAGGAAATAGAATTCAATGATGTTGGATAATACAAGATGGATAAAACCAGGAACTGAAAGACCAAAGTTCTTAGCATATTGCATTCATACATATCATAAATAAGCATGATTTTTCTTTCATAGTTGCCATGCAAAATTCTGTGTTGCCTGTCATACTTGCATAGTGGTCCCTTACATAAAATACAAAGCCCATTTATGAGGAAGAATAGTTAGTCAAAATCATATATAGTTAAATCTTATCTTCTTTCAGTAACACCTTCATTTGGAGTATTTAAATTATTTACTTGGGGTATTCAAATTAGTTGTCATTTGCAAATATAATAGAATTTTACAGCAAAGTATCTCAAATAATATTTTTCATGTCTCAAATTTTATTTAGAATTTTTAGTTATAAACGTAATTATATATTTAATTTTCAAATATATACCATCCAGTAGACATGTATTGACAGACTTTTTGTTTCAATTCCCAATATATTAGAAGTAGGCTGTTTCACATAAGTATTTTCTTAAAGTGTGAGAAAAAGACTAGAAAACTCTAACAATATAATTTCATACTTTGAGGCTTATATATTCAAAGCCTTGTTTTGTAGATTTTCGCTGTGTGAGATAAAGCTCATGAAAATTACTTCGCTATGTCATTTTGGACAGAGAAGGAAAAAGGTTTTTATTGATTTCATTATTTTTAAATCACTCTGCCTTGAAGGATTGCTCAGAATAATTAATATGGACAAGAAGTAGAGTCTGACTAGATGTTCCTAATGCAACCTCTCCCTAAATCCCAACAAAGTATCCATGAAGGTCCACAAGAAGGTGAAAATTTCACAAAAACTTCAGTAAAGGACAACAAAGCTACTGCCAAAAATTGAAAAATATCACATGATCTACAAAATCTATGTAATTGAATAAAATGGTACAATGAATGGTTATGTATATGTTGCTAAAACAAGAGACCCTATTGGCGTGAAAGAAGGGAAATACTTTCTCTCTCCATCATTGCCTGTCTTTGAAGCGAGATGCTTCCTATCCTTGTCCCAGGAAAACTTTGCTGCATGTATGTTATGGACTAAATGTTTGTGCCCTGCCCCCAAATTCGTATCTTGGAACCTTAATCCCTGATGTGGTGGTATTAGTAGGAGGGGCCTTTGGGAGTAATTGTAATGAGGTCATTGAAATGGAAATATAATAAACAGGATTAATGCCTTTATAGGAAGAGACATGAGAGAAGTAATCTCTTTCTCAGCCATATGAAGACAGAGTGAGAAGCTGGCCATCTACAAGCCAGAAGAAGGTTCTCACTAGAATGCTACCATATTGGCACTCTAGTCTTCACAACTGTGAGAAATAACTATTTATTGTTTAAGCCACCCAATTTATGGTATTTGTTATGCAAACTAAGCTTACTAAGACAATAGATATTTTATTTTAACACACTTAAATTACTGTTTCTTTTCTTCCATCTTTACATTCTTCCTTTCATTCAGACATTGAAATTCTCAGAAAATAAAACGTTAGGAAATATGGAGATGCTAATGGAAATGTACTTCATCTTTCAGACATAACCACAATGACTATAATGCTGTGGAAGGAAACAGTGATAGGAAGGTTGTTGGTGGGACATGCTGATAATTGTAGGTTGTTTGAACTTAACTGGTTCAGTGTCAGTGAATCATGCAGTAAATGCTGGAGATAATCTTAACTCAATCCAGAAGAGATGTACTTAAAATCTGCTGAGCAGAACTGAATTGAGAATAGAATCTTAATGATACTTCAAATATATACTTAGTGATACTAAGTATAAGTGGTGCCCAAGCAAGCCATACATAACAACTTGCTAGAAAAATACTGAGTGTGCCAATATTACTTTCAATTCAGAATCAGTAGAAAATGTTAGAATACTATTTGGCATTCAAAGAGTATGCAAAAATACGTGATTCATGTCAATTAGGCAAACAAAGGGTCATACAAAAATCATGCTGAGTGGCAAAGAAAACATGTTAGTTACAACATAAGATGGGCAGTGTAAGAAAAGATACGTAAACTAAAATTAACAATAGTAAAAGTAAAGTTGGTATTGTGGAAAATAAAGAAAAAACTGAATTAGTGTGTAGGGATGAAGAGGACAAACTTTAAAAGTTCTTCCAAAATAATAAAGAAATAAAAAACTATGAGAGAAGTTTATGGGAAAAAAGATAACACAAATGTGGAAAATAGTATTTTTAAGAGAGACTAGGAAAAAAATATAACAATGTCTGAGATTTAAAAAAAGGAAAAACATCGTAATTAAAGTTTGAAATGGAACTTAAAAACACCTGCAGACATCAAATAGAAAAAAAAACAAGTTACCTACAGGTAAACACAAGTAAGTCTGGCCTGAGACTTCTTCACATCAGCGAACAACATGAGACCATGTAATAAAAGTCTACAAAAATCTTTGGGGAAACATTTATGAATAAAATGTGAACATGTCAAGTTTTTATTAGTATGTGAATAAAAAAGTTATTCTCTGATATGTATAGGAGGATAAATTTAGCATCCATTTCTTCTTGAAAAAATATTAAAGACTTATTGGAGACCTATTCCAGGAAACTGAAAGATAAATCAAGATTAGAAAGTCAAAAAGGGGGAAATAGGATATTGGATAATAGTTTTTAGATGTTATGATTCTGAATCCTAAAGTCAATACTGTAACAAATATGCATTAAAAATTTGTGTTACCAATGCAAAATATAATGCAGAAGTCAGAAATATTTTTGAGAGAAAAAATACAATGTAAAATATATCAATTAACATTAACCTATGTTTAAAATCAAAAGAACAAAAATACTAAGAGAGAATTGGTAAAATTGTACTAATTTCCTCAAGTTATTGGTAGCATCTCAAGATATTGCTTTGATCTTTTAAAATCATTTATTTAATTATCAAAAGACATTCTCATTGAGAAACATACATAAAACAATATGAAAGTGTATGTAACTATAGTCACAAATTCCCCACTTGAACACTCTGTCACCAAAAGATGTAATCACAAAAAATGGTTTGGTTTATATTATTTTCAGAACTGTATAAAGTTAGCCAAAATGTAAGAACATGCATATATATACAAACACACATGCAAATCCATGTATATATGTATACACAGAGCATGTATCTAGATGTATATATGCATGTATATGTAAAACATGTATAATTATATCATTATCTGAATGTAGTATGTTTTACACATAAAGTAGATAGTTATTTTGTATATTATTTTTACAAAATTCTGTTTTAAGATACTGCTTTGCAAGTTGTTTTTTTTTACCTGAAACTTTATAATGGACATTATTCCTTTAAACTATTGAGATTACACCAAAATAAAAAGCTTTTGCACAGTGAAGGAAACCATCAATGAAACGAAAAAGCAACCTACTGAGTGGGAGAAGATATTTGCAAGTGATATATTCAATAAGGAGCTAATATCCAAAAAAATATAAAGCGCTTATACATACAACTCAACACCAAGAAATATACATAAAAATCTGATTAAAAATGGGCAGAAGATTTTAAGAGACATTTTTTCAAAGAAGACGTACAGATGCCAAACAGACAAATGATAAGATGCTCCATATCATTAATCATCCGGGAAATGCAAATCAAAACCACAATGAGGTATCACCTCACACTTTTCAGAATGTCTAGAATCAAAAAGACAAGAAATAACAAGTGTTGGCAAGGAAGGGGAGGAAAAAGAACCCTAGTGCACTGCTGATGGGAATGTAAATTGATGCAGCCACTGTGGAAAACAGTATGAGTTTCTCAAAAAATTAAAAATAGAAATACCATATGATCCAGTAACTCCAGTACTTAGATTAACCCAAAGCAAATGAAAACACTAATGGGAAGATATATACACCCTATGTTTATTGCAGCATTATTTACAATAGTCAATATATGGAAACAATGCAAGTATCCACCCATAGGTGAATGGATAAAAAAGATATGGAATACATATATTCCAATATAGTCATTATTAAAATAATCATGTAAGAAACATTCCTAAACATACATCCTTGTACACCTGTTTTAGTATTTTTGGAAAATACGCTTCTACAATATTTGTTTTAGTGAATATGCTGATTTTCCATTTTAAACAGCAGCATATATCCCTTTCCTGAGGAATCTAGGCTTTAATCTAAGCTAACATCAAGACTGCATCTCAAAACAAAGAGAGTATCCCATGTGGTAACCTGCTTCTGCTGCCTCAACAAGGAAGGTCTAAAACCACAAGGCAAGCATCCTGATGCATCTTTCCTCGCATATATATCATGTCTTGGGAGCTTTTAATGAAATTTTGTATTCACGAGTCTGCGAGAGTAAATATTTAGTTTTGTTGAGGAAGTCACTGCTATTGCCAGTAGTGATCACTTTAGCACTTTGGATACTTATTTATAAACATCAACAAAATAGACAAGCAAGAACAACTGTACTTTGGGAAAAATAAAAATAAAATAAATTAAAAAAACAAGAAACACTAGAATTAAGAGTCTGAATCATGAGAGAGAAAATATCCTAAGAAAACAGATGTAATGTAGGAAATAGAAGACAATTTTAAATTAGTTAAATTTGTATCCCCAGAAAGATTCAGTGATTTATCACAAACAGAAAGCAACTATATACTGATATGAACAAGAAAGGCAAAACAACACAAGTGCTTAGAAATTAAAAACAGAATTACTAAACTAAAAAATAATGATTGTGGTAACTGAAGAGTTGAACTAATAGAACTTAAAAGTGAAATAATAATATGGATTTGGACTTCAAAGAACAATCACAGCCAGATAAATCAATACAAGTTATAGTTAACTCTAAATAGTATTTGACGTCGGAGTTGTTAAATGGCTGCTAGTTTTAAATAAACAAAGGCACAACATGAAATCAGTTTCATGACTTTCTAGGAGAAGATTTCTAGGTAATTTTCACAGATGTGGGTGAAGAAGAGAGTTAAAGCAGGGGAGAGGCTTTACAAACAGTATTGTCTCCGTTGAGGAGGAAAGGATAGAATGTTCAATGAAATTTGCCAAAAGCTTAAAGAGGGAGTCTAATTTTGTCTTAGTCAATTGATGAATACAATAAAGTGTGTCCATTTTAAGTGTAAATTTTTCCGAGAATTGAGAAATATGAATACCTGTGTAACTACCACACCATTAAAATAAATATTTCTTTCACTAAAATATGTTCCTTTTGCCCTTTCCCAGTCAATCTCATATCTCTAGTGCGATCAACCATTGGCTGACTTCCGGTCATTAGAAATTAGGTGTCTTTTCTACAGTTCCTTATAAATGGGATCAGGAATCATATAGCATGTACTCTTTTATCTGGCTTCTTTTGCTAAGTATATGTTTTTAAAATCCACCCCTGTTATTGCATCCATCAGTAATGTGTTCTTAATTATTTCTGAATTGTACTCTATTGCACAGACAGACCACGATTTTTTCATCCATTCCTCTATTGATGGATATTTGAGGCAATTCCTATCTAAGGTTAGAGTGTAACTACTGGATTATGTATCATGTGTATGTTTCTCAGTCATCTTTTGCCTGGCCTCATAGTATGCATGTGTAGATTAGTTTGCAGCCAAGGACTTAAAGAGACCCCAAGCCATGCTGGGAATCTCCCTCTTTTTTGTTGCATGGTTCCCTTCTTTCTAGTTCTTTTCTTCCCACATTTTAGCTAACCTCATCTTCCTGAATACCAATCTGTCTCCTCAAGTCAACGAGACCTCTGGGTGCTGGTAGGGATCTCCTCCCCTGTACCCAACTGGGAATTGGCTTCAGGCAGAAAGCTGGGACAATATTGGGGCCAAACTCATTTGTTTATCTTCTTCTGATTACAGTCCTACTCTGCTCATTAGTCAGTGTCTGGAAACAGTGACTTCATATGTTTTGTCTAGTTTTTTTGTTTATTAGGGGAAATTTAAGTTTAGACTTAATTTCTTAAGTCAGGAAATCAGAAGTTGATATTGATTAACTTTTAATTGAATAGAGAATATAACTGCTCATACATTTAGCAAAAAACAACTATTAGAATAAAAATAGAAAAAAGAACTCACAAATTATTAGAATAAATAAGATAAAAAATAAAAAAGAAACAATATAAATTATAAAGGCAACCAACAAAATAAATAGACAAAAGCAGCAATCATAATAAATGTGGAATGAAGTAATTAATTAATCTGGGGCAAGATGTAATACTTAAATTGTGTGTAAAAATCCAACTGCATGCTCTTTATAATAGATGTAATTAAAATATTGATTAAATAGTTTGGAAATAAATAGTGAGATGGTCTTATTTTTTATTTTGCTACATAGAAAATATAGTTCAGGTATGCCTGGGTGGCTCAGCAGTTGAGCATCTGCTTTTGGTTCAGGGCGTGATCCTGGAGTCCTGGGATCGAGTCCCACATTGGGCTCCCTGCATAGAGTCTGCTTCTCCTTCTGCCTGTGTCTCTGCCTCTCTCTGTGCTTTCATGAATAAATAAATAAATAAAGTCTTTAAAAAAAAGAATAAGAAAATATAGTTCAGTGTTATTTAAAAATTAACATTCAATTGAACAAACATCAAGGTAAAACTGAATATTATTAGAAAAGATAAAACGCAAATAAAACATAATTCCACAGTAAAATAAATAAGACATCTCATTTGTATAAAATAAAGAAAAGGAAAAATATTTATTAAATTAAAAAATATTAAAAACTACAGGAAGAACATCAAACATCCTAATTATCATAATAAATGTAAATGGATAAAACTCAAAACATCTCTGACACCAGTAAAATACTGTGATATATACTACCTACTTCTAAAAGATGTCCCAGTAATTAGAAAGTAGAAAAACATTACTGGGTGAAGATATACCAAACAAACTAGAAATTTTATTTTTAAAAATTTTTTAAAGACTTTATGTATTTATTTGTGAGAGAGAGAGAGCATAAACAGGGGGAGAGGCTGTTGGAGAGGAAGAAGCAGACTCCCCACTGAGCAAGGAGTCAGATGCAGGGCAGGGCTGGATCCCAGGACCCTGGGATCATGACCTAAGCCAAAGACAGATGCTTAACCAACTGAGCCACCCAGGCGCCCCAAACTAGAAATTTTAAGTGGTAGTATTCATATCAGAAATATAAAATTATAGAAAAAATCAGGAGAATGATGATTATTTTGTGTTAAGAAAATATATTCAGTGTTGAATTGAAGGTCAATTCAGAAGAATCAGTTATATGCTACTCTTCTCAACTTCACATTCAGTGATGTCACTTACAGAACTTGAAATTGGCTATGGTAACTTAGAATTTGGCAAATGTTTCAGATCAGACCTCCTCTCCCCTCCCTTCCCACAGAGACTTGGTTGTTAAACATTTACTAGTACACCACTGAATATAATCCAAAATGAATATATAACAGTAATGGCTCTGTAAGGCCTAATAGCGTAACTTAGAAATGTAGAGCACAAACTTATTAGAAATTCAAAGATAAAATGACAGAAACTCAATATTTGTGGGAGAGATTAATATATCTCTGTCAGCCTTTGATGATTCAAGTAAGCACATACAGAAAGTACAATGAAATAGGTGATTTGGATTATATAATTAATAAATCACCTATTTCATCATATTGATGTGTATTGCAAACACCAAAGAATATATTTTCTTTGTTGCATATACAAAATACTTTAAAAGCATAGTAACTCAGACAGAAAATCTCAAGAATTGCCGAAACACTTAAATAATGAGGTATACAGTCTTGGACCTCAAGACAACCAATTAGAAATAACCGAAAGTTAACCACTGTGATTGCCCAATGAAATCTCCTCCCTCCCCCCGCGAGACATAAAACACTCTAAATAACTAACGTGGATTTAGAATCAGTATTTTAATTGAACATAACTTCAAAAATAACAATGACCATTGCATTAAAATAGTAAAACTATAAATTCATATCTTCTGACTCAATGATAAGCTAGTGAAAGCCAGAAAAAAGGCAAAATAATACATTGCAGAAATCAACAAATTACCTAATTTCTATACTGTAAATTTCTAAGTTATTAATAAGATGAGGAGGTTACTCATTTTAGACTGGGGGAGACACACAAAATCAAAATATGTAACATACAATATTTAACTTTGGAGAAATTTATTGTAAAAATGAGGATAAAAATTACACATATGATAAAAAGGATGTTTCCAAATAACAGTTCTTTTAAGTATGAAAGCACTATTCATAATGATCTCCAATAAATATGGGGATCTTAGAAATAGAGAATAATAGCTAACATATTTTGAGTGCTTATCTAGTGCCAGACCATGTGCTAAGACTTTAAATCTATTAAACCATTCAATTCTCAGATAAAAGTATATGATGAGTGGGGTAGTTCACACATAAGGAAACTCAGACATTGAGATGTTAAGTAATTCACCTGAGGTGAAATAGCTGGATGTGGCAGATCCGGGGACCAGAAAAGAAATCTGGCACCAGAGTCCCTTCTCTTAGACACCACACTGCACTACCACCCAGAAGATTTTACGGGAAACTAAGCTAAATAAGAAGTAGAAGAGAAAGGCCAATTGCATAGAAAAGATGTAAAAAAAAAAAAAAAAGAAAAAAAAGAAAAAGAAAAAGAAAAAAGATGTGAAACCATTATGGATGAACTCTGAGAAAGATTTTTAAATCAGACAAACTTTACAAATGATATTTATTCAAACTCTCAAGACATTACTATCACATGATCAGGAATTAAACCAGCAATCAGAGAAAAACAGTACTGTGTGAGGAATTAAGTAAGACAAGGAGAGAGGAGACTGGGGGGAAGGAAAGCAGGGAGAAAGGGAAAAAAGAAAAGAGGGAGGCAGAGAGGAAGAGGAAGATAAGATCTGTTCTCCCAATAGCTAATTTTTAATGGCTATAGACTTTGTTCCTGAAGCAGTGGTGAGTAAAGATGATAAAGGTGAGGAGATGTGTAAGAAACAACAGGAAAACGATTTCACCAGAACAAAAGACAAATGTAACCCAAATAGGGTTTTCTTGTTGATGCTAATGTTTTATAAGTTATATATCTATTATTAATAATCATTCAAGGTAGAAAACATAAATGTAAATTTGAAAATTGTTTAACCAATAACTACTTTCTATTGAAATAATTGTTTTAATAACTGAATTTACAAAATCATAATGTTTCTTAGGAAGGCAACTGGTATTAAAGCAGAAGGGAGTACCTATAGCTTTAACACAAATAAGAATATCTATCTGAAACTGACAGCAAATATAATCTTTGTGAGTACTGAGAAAGATCATCAAAAAATTTAATTAGAAAAAAAATTCTTGATCCCTGCTGCTATTATTACATATGCTTTCTGAACATTATAGGCAATGCAAAAGGATTAAAAACAGGAATTAGAGGTGTAATCAATGGGAGAACACAAAACTCTGTTTTTGTTATTCGTAGATGGCACCTTTATGCTATAGAAAAACCAATAAAAGCAAATGAAAATTTATTATGTAAGAAAATGGCAAGATAAAAGATACACATAGGAAGATCCCTTCCCTCTCCATAATACCAAAAACCAATTGGAAGAGATGGTAAGAATTTTTTTCAAAAAAAATTTTTTTCCACAGAGACAAATATGTTTACATGTATGTGTGTGTATATATATATGTATATATGTGTGTATCAGAAATAATTCTTGAATAAAATTATTTTCCCCACAATCACCTTTTAGACACTTATTTTGCTTTTCTTTACACTATCTATTATATGATTATAAAAAACTTAATCTCTACCCCCAGCAGAATAAAAGACTGCTAAGAGCAGGGTACTGCTTTTTCACTGCTGCTCTTAGTGGCTGCCATATAATGAACAATCAATAAATAATTGTGGTGGTAGTTGTTGTAGGAGGGGGAAAATCTGACAGATGAAAAGAGATTTGTTCATCATCATCCTAGCTGAATAATCTGAATATTGCAAAGATGCCAATCTAATATATTTAAGGAATAATTTATTTGAGTCTCAATGGATATGTAGTTTTACAAACTAATAAAAATATTTTATGTCACAATTAGAAAAAGAATCAAGAAGGAACCACTAAGAATGTTCTGGAAGAGAGAAATCTGACACTTGCCCTAGAAGATTTTAAGGTAATGTTTTCATAGTGCCAAAATTAGCAGATAATCAATAGAATCAAATAAATAGCTATAAAACTTATCCTAATTAAAATAAGAATTTGAAAAAACAAATAAATAAATAAAATAAAATAAAATAAGAATTTGGCTAATGAAAAGGGAAACATCACAGAATAATAAGTGAAGATTTGCTCATTCAATAAATGGCATTGGAAAAAATGGATATTGGCAAAAATACATATATTAAAATAAATTCTATGTATACTGAAAAATTAAACCTGATATTGATTGCCACATAACGTAAGAAGAAAAGCTAGGAGAGTACTTAACTACTTGTGGAGTAGGGGAGTGGTTTCCACAGGTTCAAAAAGGCAGAAACACTATATCAAAAATACCTAAATATTAAGTAACAAAAAAGTAAGCTGAAAAAAAAAAAAAAAAAAAGTAAGCTGGTAGAAACTTATTTTCATCAAATATAAAGGAAGAGTTACTATCCTCAGTATTTAAAAAAACTCTTACCAATTAATAAAATAAACATTATAACTTCGATAGAAATATGAGCCAACAATAGAAGCAAATAATTGCACACATAAAAAAATTCAAATATCCAATAAATACATGAAAAATTGCTCAGCAATGACATACTAATTTAATTTGCTGAATAGTAAATGATTTTTAGAATTATTAATATCCAGTGGTGATGATGATATGGAGTGTGGGAAGTGGCCAGTAGTGTGCTTGTAAACCGGCTCTCTTAATGAAGTTCTCACATGAATACTGGTCAACATTTACATTTAATATTAATAAGTAAGACAAAAGTAAAAAAATGAAAAAAGGACAAAAGTCTAAATGTCACTTATTTTTCAAAACAATAACTTCTTTGCTACATAGGATAATTGATTTCTTGAATAGCTGAAGAATTATTTTCTCAATGTTTAACACTATTCATGATATAAACACTACAGACATGACAAATTTTTAAAGTAAGCCTTTATTTTAAATTATTCATATTTTGTCTATTGCTTTGTTAAGGCTTACAAAGCAACAAAACAATAATTCAGGCCCTGGTTTGCAATGTTTGTTGCATTGCATAGATGTGTGAAATAATCTCACCAGCTTGATATCAATCTTTGAATGTTGAGTTGCTAAGAGATCCACAATAGCACATCAATGTATATATAGTACTTCCACCAAACAGATATACTATATACCAATATTAGAAAATGATGAGTTCTTATCATATTATGGGAAAAACTATATGTTGTATATAAATTTGAGAAAATTATATATGGTTTGATTTGAATTTTGTAAAATCTGTTGTGTGCATGAGTGCATGTTTTTGTCTATGTGGTTTTTTTAAGGTATGTGTAAATGTTCATATTTGTTCTATCTAGGTAGTACACTTACAGATGTTATTACAGAGTATACTATGTTATTTCCATTTTTCCATTATTTTCCAAATCTTCTACAATTAGTACATATTTTTTCTTTTGTTAATTTAAGTGTAGTAATGAAGTACCTGAAAAGGAAGTTAAGAAAACGGTCTACCTATATTTGTAACAAAAATAATAAAATACTTAGGAATAACCTTAACCAAGGAGGTGAAAGACCTGTACCCTGAAAACTATAAAGTACTTATTAAAGAAACTGAAAGTGACAAAAACAGTGGAAAGATATTCAATGCTCACAGGCTGGAAGAACCAATATTGTCAAATCGTCCCTACTAACGAGAGCAACCTACAGGTTTATGCAATCCCTATTAAAATACCAATGGCATTTTTCAAAGAACTAAAACAAATAATCCTAAACTTTGTATGGAACCACAAAAGATCCCTAGTGAAAGCAATCTTGAGAAAGAAGAACAAAGTTGGGGGGCTCACAATCCCAGACTTCAAGGTATAGTACAAAGCTGTAGTAACTGAAACAGTACGTTATTGGCACAAAGCTAGACACACAGATCATGCAATAGGATAGAAAGCCCAAAAGTAAAGCCACACTTCTTTGGTCAATTCATCAGTGACAAAGGAGTCAAGAACATACAGTGGGGAAAAGATAGTTAAATGGTACTGGGAAAACTGAACAGCTCCATGAAGCTCGACCACTTTCTTATACCATATACAAAAATAAACTCAACATGGATGAAAGACCTAAATGTGAAACCTGAAGCCATAATACTCCTAGAAGAAAACATAGGCAGCGATTTCTTTGACACTAGCTGTAGAAACATTTTTCTAGATACATCTCTTCAGGCCAGGGAAACAAAAACAAAAATAAACCATTGGGACTACACTACAATTAGCACATACTTTTCAATCATATGCTTTTTTTTTTTTTTTCTGCAGCTCTTCCAATGGAAGCAAAAAAGAATTAATTCCTATTAGAAAATATTCTGCTTTATGTCTTCCAGGATTTAAGAAAGAGGGGAAAGAAAGAAGACACACAAAAAAGTAGAATGTTGTTCAAAAGATCAAGTCTTCTGGAATTTGTACATCGTAGCTTAATTTTACACACCATCGACAGATTACAATTTCAATTTTAGTTCGATGTCCAGCCAGCATAGACTCTAAATTCTTCCAAGCCATATTCTTAGGCCCCCTACCAAATTAGAAATGTTCTTGAACTGCCAAATTGAGGTTCTTTCTCCTTAAACTGAACACTGCCTAACACATCATTATCACTGAGAATGATGCAGTGTGTATTTGAAATCTCTATTTCTACATACATTTTCCACATGCTGATTGTAGAGAATGTAGTAAGCTCCATTTGATTCATTAGTTCAGTAAAGAAGATGTTCAGAATTATTCCATGTAATTCATAGCACTTAAGAAAGCATATATTTTCATAATACTCTAAATCTATTGCTTACAGTAGTAACTCAAGCATATTATGACGTCTTTGCCATAGCACCGTCATTTTGAAAATTGTGCTTGTGCTGTTTCTTCATTGTAACTGGCCACCATAAGAACTGATTTATAATAATATTAAAATAATTATTTTATTTTTATGTTCTCTTCTAGAAATCAGTAATCAGCAAGATTTGGTCAGGAATAACCTACTCTATATATTTATATTTTAGTTTTACCTCTAGACATTTCTTGCTTTTTAAATTAACTCTGCAAAAAGCAAATGATGACAGAATTGTGGCAGATGAGATTTTTATGAAATGATAAATGTGGGGGTAATGTCCCAAGCAGATAAAATTGGGCAAGATCACAAAGCTATAGTAATTAAAACAGTATGATGCTGGCTCAAATGGTAGACACAGATCAATGTAACAGGATAGAGAGCCCAAAAATAACCCACGATTATACGGTCAATTAATCTATGACAAAGGAGAGTCAAGACTATACAATGGGGAAAAGATAATTTTTTAAATAAATGTGTCAGGAAAACTGAACAGCTACATGCAAAAGAATAAAACTATACCACTATCTTATACTATACACAATAAAATATACTCAAAATAGATTTAAGACCTAAATGTGAGACTTAAAACCATAAACTCCTAGAAAATGGAGGTAGTAATTTCTCTGACATCAGCTATAGAAACATTTTTCTAGATATTTCCTCAGGAAACCTACTGAATGGGAGAAGATATTTGAAAATGGTATATCCAGTAAAAGCTTAATAATCTAAAATGTATAAAGAATCTATACAACTCAACACCAAAAAATCTAATCTGATTTAAAAATGGGCAGAGGCCCTGAATAGACAATTTCCTAAGGAAGACATACAGATGGCCGACAGACACATGACAAGATGCTCGACACCACTAGTCATCAGGGAAATGAAAATCAAAACCACAGTGAATATAACACTGTTATGTTAACTATACTGGAATTAAAATTAAAAACTTAATAAAAAACAATGGGATATCACTTCACAACAGTCAGAAAGTCTACAAAGATTCAAAAAAAAACAATTTCTTGGTTTTTTTTTTTTTTTGAGTGGGCGAGGATGTGGAGAAAAGGGAACACTTGTGTAGTGTTAATGGGAATATAAATTGGCGCAGCCACTGTGGAAAACAGTATGGAGCTTCTTCAAAAAATTACAAATAGAAATTCCATTTGACCCAGTAATTTCATTACTGGGTATTTACCCAAGAAAACAAAAACACTAATTCAAAAAGATTATGCAGCTATGTTTATTGCAGCATTATTTACAATAGCCAAGATATGGAAGCAGCCCAAGCGTCCATCAATAAATGAATAGATAAAGAAGATGTGGCATATAGTGGAATATGACTCAGCCATCAAAAAAAGAATGAGATCTTGCCATTTATGATAACATGGATGGACTTAGAAGGTATCATGCTAAGTGAAATAAGACAGAGACAAATATCATATGATTTTCACTTATATGCGGAATCTAAAAAAAAAAAAACACAAAAAATTGAACAGATTCTTAAATACAGAGCACAGCCTGGTGGTCGCTAGAGGGGAGGTGGGTGGGAAAATGAGTGAAACAGATAAAGGACTTTAAGAGGTACAAACTTCCAGTTATAAAATAGGTAAGCCACAGAGATGAAAAGTACAGTATCGGGAATATAATCAGTAATACTTTAATGATTTGTATGGTGACAGAGAGAGACTACACTTACCGTGGCAAACACTGAATAATGTGTAGAACTATCACTATCTTGCATATTGGAAATGAATACAATGCTGTCCGTCAACTACACGTCAATAATAAATTTTAAAAAAATTAGGCAGGATCATTCTGGTGATAGCTTTCTCCACTAAGCCTTTGATATCCTGTGATATTAGAGAAAGGCTCTGCCTACCTAAAAAACTAAGTTAATTTTGTCAGAAGTTAATAGATTTCTTTTTTAAAAAGTCAAGCTTGGTTATTTGGAACTAAATAAGTAAAATAGAATAAAATAGACAAAATGCAATACTGTGGCCAGAACTAATAGTTTTCTTGAAAGTTTAACGTGCCAAATGAAAACTAAATATACCCAGGAACTCTAGAGTTTGAATCATCCTGGTTAATTCCATACCAATTATTTATTTCATAGCATTTTATAGCAGTGAAATGTGTTGACCACTAAATGTATGACCAAAAGTTAATTAAGTAAGTTTTCAAGTTAACAGATGACACAACAGCCAAAATGAACTGAAAAGGCATAAAGTTTACTTTAGTTCTGGTCATTTAATTGAGTAACGTGTATGGGTGAGAAATTTGTTTTTTATGGATATTCATTTTTAAACTCCTGGTAAACAGAGAGACATCTAATTTATAAAATGTGAAGTCATCACAGTTTAGCTTATACTGCTTTTTGGAGCAGCAGCTTAATTTATTCCACTACTGGCTTGCTCAGGTCTGAGATAGAAAGAAAAAGGTGGGGTATGAAGAGTTATGAAGTGACCCATCTCCCATGTTTCATGCTGTAGCAGACAAAAAAATGAAGAAAGATTTAGAGAGAAGATGGGGAGTTTAACCAAACAATCAAAGTCCATGTTTAAGGAAGTGCAAGGAAGAAAAAGGAATAAAAGAAAGGTTGTTTGTTCTTTTTTTAATTAAAAAAAATCATTCATAGGTAAAAGAATGAGAGAAGCAGCACCAGGTTTGAAAATGGAAAAGGAAAAAGATGAATAAAATTCCATAATTGACAAATTTGGAGTGCTGATGGAACACTGAAGTTGCAATGTCTAGAATGTGGCTGATAATTTGAGAGAGAATCTTGGGCAGATTCTAGAGTACAAGATATAAATAAGGGATGGATCCACTTAACACAGGTAAGTTGAAGCCTGTAGCTTTAAGAGTAATTACGTAGGGCTTGTAGAAGGAAGTACAAAGAGAGCCATTGTCCCAGCCATTCCACTTCTAAGAACTTATATTTTAGGCGCACCCCTATGGGTCTAAAATAACACATGCTATTATAGAGATATTTGTAATAACAATAGATTGGAAACAAGCTAAGTGTTCATCAGTAGGGGAATGGTTACATCAACCAGGGTATATCAACAAAATGAAATGTTAAGTAGCTACTGAAAAGCTGTATAGCATGCAAAGATCACCAGGATATATAGTTAAGAAACAAACATATGGTGCAGAATGGTGTATAAAGCTTGCCACCTTTTGTGTAAAAACATTTGGAAAAACAGAATATGTATTTTATTTACTTGCATGTAGAAAAAGAGAAACACTAGAAACACACAAAACTAATAAAGGTAGTCATTTTTAGCGGCAAGGAAAAATGGGGAAAATAGAGTGGGGAAAGGAACATTGTCAGCATAAACTTGTAATATTGTTTTGATCTTTGAACCATGAGAATGTATTAACTCTTCAAAAAAAAATTTTTTTCTTTAACTTATTAAAACAAAGAGAGACATGGAGAGGGCAAGGATAGATTCCACTTGGATAAACATAAAAGGATTGGCGGGGAGGGAAGAGCATGTAGATGAGAGGAAGACCATACAAAGCTGAGAGATAAGAAAAAGACCAAGAAAATGAAATGTCAAAGGGGTAGTAGGTAGAGAATGTCAAGGGAGAAAAGGTGGTCAACCTCTTCAAATGCTGCCAAAGGGATGCAATGGTGAGACTTAAAAGGCACCCAATGACAAGCATTTGTTTCCCGGTGGGTGACAGTGCACTGCCCAGCACATCTCAGTCTCTCTGTTGTCTGTAGTGTGTAATTACTAAAGACATAACAGTAAGGCCCCCTTAGAACTGGACATCAGATCTCTCCCTTTTAATTAAAAATACCCCATTTCAAAGCTATAAAATCAAAGAACAAACATGACAGATTTTAAAATTATCCTTACAAATAATAAGATCTAGTATTCATTGTAACCTAAAATAAATAAATAAAGAAAGAACAAGACGTGTGCCTGGTTAAAGAAAAAAAAAAATGTTTCAAATGGACTTTTCCCTTGAAAAGAAGGCAGGATTTTTAGGAATAAAAGAAATAAACATTTGCGTGGAGTATTGAGGTCTGAAAGTTGAAATAGTAATTTTAAGATGGAATCATCCTTGGAAAAGTGAATTATTATGTTGGCACAGTGGTTTAAAACAGAAGAGAAGAATTGCTGGAGATTTGAGGAAGCTCTGGATTTTTAAACGGTAAACTAAGGAAAGTGGGTCAATAAATCATGCTTGTTTTCTTTTTCTGAAAACTTCTAGGCAAATGCAGGCCTGCAAAAATTAAGGTTATTATGATTCCTCAATTGAATGATCTCCAATTTTTTATTTTAGTTCTACTAATTTTTTAACTTACATTTTAAAAAAACTTTCTCAAGTTTTCTTGTGGCCAGTTTCCTTTTGGAACTGCAAATCTAATGTGTGACCTCTCTTGAACATGTTTTGTTTTGTTTTGTTTTGTTTTTTTAATTAATTTTTATTGGTGTTCAATTTACCAACATACAGAAAAACACCCAGTGCTCATCCCATCAAGTGTCCACCTCAGTGCCCGTCACCCATTCCCCTCCAACACCCGCCCTCCTCCCCTTCCACCACCCCTAGTTCGTTTCCCAGAGTTAGGAGTCTTTATGTTCTGTCTCCCTTCCTGATATTTCCCAACATTTCTTTTCCCTTCCTTTATATTCCCTTTCACTATTATTCATATTCCCCAAATGAATGAGAACATACACTGTTTGTCCTTCTCCGATTGACTTACTTCACTCAGCATAATACCCTCCAGTTCCATCCACGTTGAAGCAAATGGTGGGTATTTGTCGTTTCTAATGGCTGAGTAATATTCCATTGTATACATAAACCACATCTTCTTTATCCATTCATCTTTCGATGGACACCGAGGCTCCTTCCACAGTTTGGCTATTGTGGACATTGCTGATAGAAACATCGGGGTGCAGGTGTCCCGACGTTTCATTGCATCTGAATCTTTGGGGTAAATCCCCAACAGTGCAATTGCTGGGTCGTAGGGCAGGTCTATTTTTAACTCTTTGAGGAACCTCCACACAGTTTTCCAGAGTGGCTGCACCAGTTCACATTCCCAGCAACAGTGTAAGAGGGTTCCCTTTTCTCCGCATCCTCTCCAACATTTGTTGTTTCCTGCCTTGTTAATGTTCCCCATTCTCACTGGTGTGAGGTGGTATCTCATTGTGGTTTTGATTTGTATTTCCCTGATGGCAAGTGATGCAGAGCATTTTCTCATGTGCTTGTTGGCCATGTCCATGTCTTCCTCTGTGAGATTTCTCTTCATGTCTTTTGCCCATTTCATGATTGGATTGTTTGTTTCTTTGGTGTTGAGTTTAATAAGTTCTTTATAGATTTTGGAAACTAGCCCTTTATCTGATATGTCATTTGCAAATATCTTCTCCCATTCTGTAGGTTGTCTTTTAGTTTTGTTGACTGTATCCTTTGCTGTGCAAAAGCTTCTTATCTTGATGAAGTCCCAATAGTTCATTTTTGCTTTTGTTTCTTTTGCCTTCGTGGATGTATCTTGCAAGAAGTTACTGTGGCCAAGTTCAAAAAGGGTGTTGCCTGTGTTCTCCTCTAGGATTTTGATGGAATCTTGTCTCACATTTAGATCTCTCATCCATTTTGAGTTTATCTTTGTGTATGGTGAAAGAGAGTGGTCCAGTTTCATTCTTCTGCATGCGGATGTCCAATTTTCCCAGCACCATTTATTGAAGAAACTTTCTTCCAATGGATAGTCTTTCCTCCTTTATCGAATATTAGATGACCGTACATTTCAGGGTCCACTTCTGGGTTCTCTATTCTGTTCCATTGATCTATGTGTCTGTTTTTGTGCCAGTACCACACTGTCTTGATGACCACAGCTTTGTAGTACAACCTGAAATCTGGCATTGTGATGCCCCCAGCTATGGTTTTCTTTTTTAAAATTCCCCTGGCTATTCGGGGTCTTTTCTGATTCCACACAAATCTTAAAATAATTTGTTCTAACTCTCTGAAGAAAGTCCATGGTATTTTGATAGGGATTGCATTAAACGTATAAATTGCCCTGGGTAACATTGACATTTTTACAATATTAATTCTGCCAATCCATGAGCATGGAATATTTTTCCATCTCTTTGTGTCTTCCTCAATTTCTTTCAGAAGTGTTCTATAGTTTTTAGGGTATAGATCTTTTACCTCTTTGGTTAGGTTTATTCCTAGGTATCTTATGCTTTTGGGTGCAATTGTAAATGGGATTGACTCCTTAATTTCTCTTTCTTCAGTCTCATTGTTAGTGTATAGAAATGCCATTGATTTCTGGGCATTGATTTTGTATCCTGCCACGCTACCAAATTGCTGTATGAGTTCTAGCAATCTTGGGGTGGAGGCTTTTGGGTTTTCTATGTAGAGTATCATGTCATCGGCGAAGAGGGAGAGTTTGACTTCTTCTTTGCCAATTTGAATGCCTTTAATGTCTTTTTGTTGTCTGATTGCTGAGGCGAGGACTTCCAGAACTATGTTGAACAGCAGTGGTGAGAGTGGACATCCCTGTCTTGTTCCTGATCTTAGGGGAAAGGCTCCCAGTGCTTCCCCATTGAGAATGATATTTGCTGTGGGCTTTTCGTAGATGGCTTTTAAGATGTCGAGGAAAGTTCCCTCTATCCCAACACTCTGAAGGGTTTTGATCAGGAATGGATGCTGTATTTTGTCAAATGCTTTCTCTGCATCTAATGAGAGTATCATATGGTTCTTGGTTTTTCTCTTGCTGATATGATGAATCACACTGATGGTTTTACGAGTGTTGAACCAGCCTTGTGTCCCAGGGATAAATCCTACTTGGTCATGGTGAATAATTTTCTTAATGTGTTGTTGGATCCTATTGGCTAGTATCTTGTTGAGAATTTTTGCATCCATGTTCATCAGGGATATTGGTCTGTAATTCTCCTTTTTGGTGGGGTCTTTGTCTGGTTTCGGAATTAAGGTGATGCTGGCCTCATAGAACGAATTTGGAAGTACTCCATCTCTTTCTATCTTTCCAAACAGCTTTAGTAGAATAGGTATGATTTCTTCTTTAAACGTTTGATAGAATTCCCCTGGGAAGCCATCTGGCCCTGGACTCTTGTGTCTTGGGAGGTTTTTGATGACTGCTTCAATTTCTTCCCTGGTTATTGGCCTGTTCAGGTTTTCTATTTCTTCCTGCTCCAGTTTTGGTAGTTTGTGGCTTTCCAGGAATGCATCCATTTCTTCTAGATTTCCTAATTTATTGGCGTACAGCTGTTCATAATATGTTTTTAAAATCGTTTGTATTTCCTTGGTGTTGGTAGTGATCTCTCCTTTCTCATTCATGATTTTATTAATTTGAGTCTTCTCTCTCTTCTTTTTAATAAGGTTGGCTAATGGTTTATCTATCTTATTAATTCTTTCAAAGAACCAACTCCTGGTTCTGTTGATCTGTTCCACAGTTCTTTTGGTCTCGATATCATTGAGTTCTGCTCGAATTTTAATTAACTGTCTTCTTCTGCTGGGGGTGGGGTCTATTTGTTGCTTTTTCTCTAGTTCCTTTATGTGTAAGGTGAGCTTTTGAATTTGAGATCTTTCCAGTTTTTGAATGGATGCTTGTATTGCGATGTATTTCCCCCTCAGGACTGCTTTTGCTGCATCCCAAAGATTTTGAACGGTTGTATCTTCATTCTCATTAGTTTCCATGAATCTTTTTAATTCTTCCTTAATTTCCTGGTTGACCTTTTCATCTTTTAGCAGGATGGTCCTTAACCTCCACGTGTTTGTGGTCCTTCCATACTTCTTGTTGTGATTAAGTTCTAATTTCAAGGCATTATGGTCTGAGAATATACAGGGGACTATCCCGATCTTTTGGTATCGGTTCAGACCCGATTTGTGACCCAGTATGTGGTCTATTCTGGAGAAAGTTCCATGTGCACTTGAGAAGAATGTGTATTCAGTTGAGTTTGGATGTAAAGTTCTGTAGATATCTGTGAAATCCATCTGGTCCAGTGTATCATTTAAAGCTCTCGTTTCTTTGGAGATGTTGTGCTTAGAAGACCTATCCAGGGTAGAAAGAGCTAGATTGAAGTCACCAAGTATAAGTGTATTATTATCAAGGTATTTCTTGAGTTTGGTTATTAATTGGTTTAAATATTTGGCAGCTCCCACATTCGGGGCATATATATTGAGGATTGTTAAGTCCTCTTGTTGGATAGATCCTTTGAGTATGAGATAGTGTCCCTCTTCATCTCTCACTATAGTCTTTGGGGTAAATTTTAACTTATCTGATATAAGGATGGCAACCCCTGCTTTCTTTTGAGGACCATTTGAATGGTAAATGGTTCTCCAACCTTTTATTTTCAGGTTGTAGGTGTCCTTCTGTCTAAAATGAGTCTCTTGTAGACAGCAAATAGATGGGTCCTGCTTTTTTATCCAGTCTGAAACCCTGCGCCTTTTGATGGGGTCATTAAGCCCGTTCACGTTCAGAGTTACTATTGATAGATATGAGTTTAGTGTCATCATATCTATTCAGTCCTTGTTTTTGTGGATTGTTCCACTGAACTTCTTCTTAAAGGGGAATTTTAAGAGTCCCCCTTAAAATTTCTTGCAGAGCTGGTTTGGAGGTTACATACTCTTTCAGTTCCTGCCTGTCTTGGAAGCTCTTTATCTCTCCTTCCATTTTGAATGAAAGCCTTGCTGGGTAAAGTATTCTTGGTTGCATGTTCTTCTCATTTAGGACCCTGAATATATCCTGCCAGCCCTTTCTGGCCTGCCAGGTCTCTGTGGAGAGGTCTGCTGTTACCCTAATATTCCTCCCCATAAAAGTCAGGGACTTTTTTTCTCTTGCTGCTTTAAGGATCTTCTCCTTATCTTTGGAATTTGCAAGCTTCACTATTAAATGTCGAGGTGTTGAACGGTTTTTGTTGATTTTAGGGGGGGATCTCTCTATTTCCTGGATCTGAATGCCTGTTTCCCTTCCCAGGTTAGGAAAGTTTTCAGCTAGGATTTGTTCAAATACATATTCTGGCCCTCTGGCCCTTTCGGCGCCCTCAGGAACCCCAATTAAACGTAGGTTTTTCTTCCTCAGGCTGTCATTTATTTCCCTTAATCTATCCTCATGATCTTTTAATTGCTTGTCTCTTTTTTCCTCAGTTTCCCTCTTTGCCATCAACTTGTCTTCTATGTCACTCACTCGTTCTTCCACCTCGTTAACCCTGGTCGTTAGGACTTCTAGCTTGGATTGCATCTCATTCAATTGATTTTTAATTTCTGCCTGATTGGATCTAAATTCTGCAGTCATGAAGTCTCTTGAGTCCTTTATGGTTTTTTCTAGAGCCACCAGTAGCTGTAAAATAGTGCTTCTGAATTGGCTTTCTGACATTGAATTGTAATCCATATTTTGTAACTCTGTGGGAGAGTGGGCTGTTTCTGCTTCTTTTTTTTTGAGGTGAGGTTTTCCTTCTAGTCATTTTGCTCAGTGCAGAGTGGCCAAAAACAAGTTGTATTGGGAAAAGGAGAAAAAGAGAGAGAAGGAAAGAAAAGAGAAAAAGAAAAAAGAGAAAGAAGAAAAAAAAGGGGGAAAAGAGAAGAAAAAGAAAGAAAGGAGAAAAAAGAAAAAAAAGGGGGGGGTGGGGGAAGCAATCAGAAATCAAGAAGAAAGAGAGAGAAAAAAAAGCACAAAACAAAACAAAACAAAAACAAAAACAAAAAACAACAACAACAACAAAAAAAAAACACAGGGGAGTATCTTCCGATTCTGTGTACTTTAAGTCCCTTGACTTCCCTTGGAACTGGTCCGTGTCGCTGGTCTTCTGGGGGAGGGGCCTGCTGTGCTGATTCTCAGGTGTTAGCACTTGGGGGAGCTGCTCTGCCCCTGCCTGGTGCAGGGCTCAGTGGGGGTTGTTCACCCCGTGAGGCCCCGGGAGGAAGCCACAGTGGCGGGGGCAGCTCTGGGACCCTGGGGTCAGCTCCCGCAGTAGCTCCGGGGCTCTCCGTCTGCAGGGCCTGGGGGCTCCCAGGCGGGGCCGCTGATCTGCTCAGCTCCAGGCAGGAGCGTCCTCGCTGTCCTGGGCCCTCCCGGCCTCTGCCTGTCCCGGGGGAGGCCGGATCCTGGGCTGTGTCCCGGCGCCCTGTGCCCCGGGGCCACGCTGTAGGATTCGCGCTCCCGGCGGTGCAGCCTCCTCCGCGGAGCCGCCGCCCGAGCCCCTCCAAGCTGTTCCCGGAGCCGCGCCGCCCCCTCCGCGGAGCTTCTTCCTCTGCCCGAGCCGCCGCCGAGCTGTTCCCGGAGCCGCGCAGCCCCCTCCGTGGAGCCGCCGCCCGAGCCCCTCCGAGCTGCTCCGGGTCCCGCCGAGCGCTGCAGCCCTTAGGGAGCTCGGCGCATCTCCCGGGGCGCAGTTCCTCTGTCACTGTCCCAGGGAGCCCGAGGGCATCCCCGCCCTCCTGGGGATCCTGCTCCAATTCCCCGGGAGGCCTTTCCGCGGGGAAGGTCGGTGCAGCTCCTGCTCCTCCCGGACGGGGCTCTCCTGTCCTGGGGACACTCGCCCCGGCCTCAGCCCGGCTCCTCGGGGCCCCTCCCCCTTGGAGGCCTTTTGTTTCTTTATTTCTTTTTCCCCGTCTTCCTACCTTGATAGAAGCGCGAACTCTTCTCACTGTAGCGTTCCAGCTGGTCTCTCTTTAAATCTCAGGCCGCATTCGTAGATTTTCAGGATGATTGGATGGTTTTCTAGGTAATTTGTTGAGGACAGGTGACTTGGAGACCCTGCTCTGCCGCCGTCTTGCCCCCCCCCCACCCGAACATGTTTTGTAAGGGGTGAAGGTGTTCACTAACTAAAAAAGGTACTACATAAAGCATTTCTTAATAAAGTAGTTTTCTAGGTAATCTTCCTTTTACATCAAAGTGAAATAGAATTATTCCAAGTCTACCTGCAAAGGTAGAGAGTTAAAAAACTGGAAAGTATATAATATTTATCTTTACATTGTTAAGTTGCATTAATTGTATTTTCAAACTCAAGTTAGAATATTCATTTGGATTCCCTGAGCACTCTCATTTCTGAATTAAAAAAAAAAAATGACTTGAGGTGCCTGGGTGGCTCAGTTGGTTAAGCATCTGCCTTACTCAGGTCATGAGATCAAATCCCCATGTTGGGATCCCTGCTCAGTGAGGAGTCTGCGTCTCCTATATCCTCTGCCCCTCCCCTCTGTTCATGCTCTTTCTCTCCCTCTCTCTCAAATAAGTAAATAAATGAAATTTTGAAAAAAAATGACTTGTTAGCTAGGCCTGTTCCCCACATAGATCACTCAGTTCAAAACTATTTACCAGGGCTGAAAAGCTTGGAAACTCCAAGTATATCCTATAATAAGTCTGGTTCGTTGTTTCTGCGTTTCTTTTAGTGTCTCCTTCTTCATATATCAATCATTTATTCATTCAATAGGTAGAGAGGTAGATGTACTATGGAAACATATGGACATTCTCTTGTAATTTCTCAGTGAAATTAGATATATTGTTATCAGTTGAAGATGGGAGGGATCTGCTATAGATTTATAGAGAGAGATCTAAAATAGTCATCAAGAAAGTAAAAAAATGAGTGGTCTAAGAAAATGTAGTAGCATGAAGATCCCATTGAGATTAATAACAAATAGCACCCTCTCCATCCCCTTCCAATCTCTACACATCACCTTCAGATGACCAATGTCCTTGCATTTGTCCCAATGGCCCCAGAGTTCTTCCCATGGAAGGCTCCTAAAGAGCAAATTAACTCTCATAAGATAAGATAATAAGATAATCAATAAGATAAGTCAATAAGATAATCCTCAGATAGGAGGATCTTACCTTACCTGGCACCTATTTACTTTTCCAGAATAGCTAATAATACATGGTTTACATGACAGAAAATAAAAGTTGAACTCAATGTTTAAAGATTTAGGTATTATGTAAGATGCTGAGTGGGAGATGCACTCCTTTTGAAATGGGCTTTAATTTATAATTGTGGGAAGTCATGCTTAACTATAGATTTTGGGAAGATACTAAAGCAGCATGGGGCAGGAGGGCTTCAGCTTCATGGAAGTAGCCATATTTTCCCCTATTCTTCCTATTAACAATAGTTAAAGCCCTAGACAACATATAAAAAATAAACATAAGACTCGTAAAGAAGACAGAATAAATGATGGCTTCCCCTTACCTAGGCCAGCAATAGCCATGTTGGGAGCTCAGACTTTGATCCCTGTGGGGTAGGGGCAAGCTCCTTTCTTCCAACATCAGTATCAGTAAAGACCATATGGCCTAGAATTTGACATCTACTTGAGGTAAGGAGAATTCAGACCACTCTTCAGTTCCTCAATGGAGAAGTGTCAGAGCCAAGACAGGAGAATGCTATGACTTTCATCCAGCAATTATGATCCTCTTCCCACCACCCATTCTGTGTCAGTGGAGACAGCGGAGGCAGTTAAGGAGAACTCAGCCCTTCCCAGTCAGGAAAGTGGAGGACTATGGAAAGCCAGAACTCTTACTCACACCCAGCAGTAACAAGGAGTACTACTCATCTTGGGTGTCAAAAAAAGGTGAGTAGGAAACCTGTATTCCTATAGAAACCTGGCTATAATGAGGTGACATTCCTATTCTCCTGCTGGAGCAGCGCTAGAGGAAGTCAGCTAAAAGAGAATATTTATTTATTAAACAAATAAGGAATATTTATTTAAATAAAATGCAGACTCTCAGGATATAATAACTAAAATGCCAAAGACTCCATGAAAACCACTTACTCTGTTAAGAAACAGAGACATCAAACTGAATGAAAAGACAATAAATAGATGCTAACACAGAGGTGACAAGAGATTTTGAATTATTTGGCAAAGATTTAAATGCAATCATCATAAAAATACTTAAATGAGCAATTATAAACACACTTGAAATAATGAAGAAATAAAGACACAGCAAAGAAACAGAGAAGTTTTTCAAAAAAACGAAAAAAGAAGAACCAGATGAAAATTTTAAAATGAAAAAATATAGCAAATTTAAAAACTCAATATGGACTCAAGACAAAACGGAAGGAAGAGGAGAAAGAATGATTAACTGAAAGATAATGCAATACAAATGACCCAATGTGAACAGAGAGAAAGTAAACTGAAATTTAAAAATGAACAGAACAAAAGGGGCCTATAGGGCTATCACAAAATATCTTATATTCATGTCATCAGAGTTCCAGAAGAAGAGGAGAAGAGTGAGGCTAAAAACTTCTCAAAAAAACAATGGCTGCAGATTTTGTAAATTTGGCAAAAGATATAGACCTACAGATTCAAAAAGGTATACAAACCCCTCATGGGATAAACCCAAAGGCATTCACACCAATACACATGCTAGTGAAACTTTTAAAGACTAAAAGGAAAAATCTCAAAAGCAGCAAGAGAGAAATGGCACCTTAACCACGTAGGAAAAAAAAAAAATTCAAATGATAGGATTTACCATCAGAAACCAAAGAGGCCAGAAGGAACTTGCACAACTAGAAAAGCTAAAACAATTTTGAAAAAAAAAAGAAGAAATTATTCTATCTGATTTCCAGACGTATTATATAGCTACTACCGTAATCAAGATCTATGGTATTGGCAGACGATAGACACATAGATCAATGGACCTCATCAATAAGAAATAGACCCACAGAAATATACCCAAAAGATCTTTCAGGCTTTAATTACTTTTTAAATTAGTAAACTACTTCCTAGAGCAGTTTTACATTCACAGAAAAGCTGAGTGGAAAGTACAGAGTTCCCATATACCCCCTGTCTCCACACATGCACAACCTCCCCCGGTATCAACAACCTTGAGAACGCCCTGAGTGTGCTTGAAAAGAATGTGTATTCTGTTGGATGGAGTATATGTGCCTGTTAGTTATATTCGGTCTAAAGTATGGTTCGAATCAAACATCGCCTTGCTGGTTTTCTGTCTGGATCTATCTATCTGTTGGAAGTGGGGTACTGATACCCCTTACTTGTATGGTATTGTCTATTTCTCCCGTCAAATTGGATAGTGTGTGCTTATATATTGAGATTCTCCAATGTTCAGTGCATATATATTTCTGATTATTGTATATTCTTAATGAATTGACCCACTTATATAATGGCCATCTTTGTCTCCTGTTAACCATTATTGGCTTCAAATTCATTTTGTTTGATACAGACATGGCTACTTCTGCTCTCTTTTGGTTTCTACTTGCATAGAGTTTTTTTTTTTTCTCATCTCTTCACTTTAAGCCTATGTGTGTTTTGAAAGCTAAAGTGAGTCTCTTCTAGGCAGCATATAGTTGGGTCTTTTTTTTTTTTTTTAATCTATTCAGCCACTTTATGCATTTTGATTGGAGGATTCATTCCATTAACATTTAGCATTATTATTGATAGGTAAGGATTTACTAATGCCATTTTATTGTTTTCTGTTTTGTAGTTATCTTTTTCTTTTCTTTCTTTCTTGCTGCGTTCCTTTGTTTTTTTGTTTTGTTTTGTTTTGTTTTTTAAGTAGGCTCCGTGCCCAGCGTGGAGTCCAACACAGGGCTTAAACTCATGACCTTGAAAGCAAGACCTAAGCTGAGATCAAGAGAGTCAGATGCTTAACCCTCGTGCCCCATTGCTGCCTTCCTTTGTAAACTGATTATTAGTGATGTGCTTTGATTCCTGTCTCTTTACCTTTTGTGTATCTGTTGAAGATTTCTGCTTTGTGTAAAATTGTGTAGATTTTTAAAATTTGTTCTTTGCCTTGTAAGGTTTACATAAAATATCATATATATATGGGATCAGTATATATACATATAGTATATATACTGTGAGTTTATATATATATATATATACTGATAACAATTTAACTTCAATGATGCATAAAAACTTTGTCCTTTTATTCCCTCTTTTATATTTATATTGTTTTTATATTGTGTATTCATTAACAAATTGTTGAAGCTATAGCTATTTTTAATATTTTTGTCCTTTAACCTTTACACTAGAATTAAGTAGTTACATCACCATATTGTAGTATTAATGAATTCTGCAATTTTTCTGTTTTTTTTTTTTTTTTTTTTTTTGTTCCATGGTAATGCTAAAACTTCTTAAGTGGACTCCAGAGGTTTCCCAGAACTGTTTTTGTTCATGCATAGAATGCTCTGTTCAATCATTGATCTTTGTGGGGGGAAAGGGAAGCTGGGTTCTCCACCACAATCTACAATTTCCTATTGTCATATCTTCAAGCTCAGATTTTTTTCTTAACCATGTCCAGACTGATAATGAGCCTATCAAAGGTGTTTTTCATTTCTGTTACAGTGCTTTTTTATCTACAGCATTTCTTTTTGATTCTTTCTTAGAATTCCTAATTCTGTTTATGTGATCCATATGTTCTTGCATGTTTTCTACACTTTCCATTAAAATCCTTAACATACTAATTATAGTTTTTTTTTTTAAATTTCCGAGTCTGATAATTCCAACGGTTTTTCCATTTCTGCCACTTCTTGTTCTGATTCTTGTTCAGTATTTTTACATGGTGTTTTTTGACATTTGTATAGACTTGTAATTTTTTATTGGAAGGTGGATATGATGCACTGGAAGGAAATGCAGTGAATAAGCCTTTAGTAATTTAGTGGCAAGGCATTAGGAGAAGTATTCTATAGTCCTATAATTAGGTATCAGTCTCTTGGTGAGCCTGTGCCCCTGGAGCCTGTGAATTTCACAGGTGCTTTCCATTTTTGTTTTTTCATTTCTTATATAGGATGGCTAACTGGGGCTGGATTTGGTATTTTCTTTACTTCATGTAGAAAGCCACAGAGAGCTAGGATGGGTTTTTCCCTGGTCAGGAAGACTCAGATAAAACCCTAGTACTATCTGGTAAAATAATTTCTCCTGAGGTCAGGTTTTATTAAAGAGAAGGGAATGCTGTGGTATATTTCAAAGTGGTTCCCTTTTCCCTTCCCTTTCTGGAAGCTTTGGGGGATTCTTCTCCAATATTTTCTGTGAGAACCTAGTAGAGCTCTTGGAGGTAAAACTCACAAATGTGTTTCTATCATGCCCCCCAACTTCCATGACTGGGTCAACCTGGAGTTTTTAACTTTCAGAGTTGTCTACACTGAGCTTCCAGCAATTTGCCAATTACAGCTCAGGTGTTCCTACACTGACATCAGTTCCTGCAGAAGTTTCTGCTCATGAGTTTCTGTTCTGGAAAGTGTAACTCTCTGTATCTACCCACATATCTGTTTCCAATTCGGGGGGTATCAGTTTGTCCTACAACCTCACTTATATGATGGATCTAAGAAGAGTTAAATATTTTGAGTTTGTTCAGCTTTGTTAGTATGGAGCAGTGACTTCTAAGCTCTTCAAATGAAACTGGAGGTCTCAGCTGATTTTTGACAAAGGTACAAAGCATTCAGTAGATACAAGGGAACCTTTCAACAAATGGTTCTGGGGAAATTAGACGATCATTGTAAAAAGATGAGCCTTCATACTACAAAGCTATAATAATCAAAACAGTATGGTAGTGGCATAAAAATAGACACATAGATCAATGAAACAGAATAGAGTCCAGAACTCAAGCAACACTTAATATGGTCAGTTAATCTTAGACAAAGGAGTTAAGAGTATGTAATGGGAAAAAGACAGTCTCTTCAATAAATAGAGATAGGAAAGCTGGACAGCTATATGCAAAAGAATGAAACTGAACCACTTTTCTTACACCATACACAAAAATAAACTCAAGTGGATTAAGGACCAAAATGTGAAACCTAAAACAAAACAAAACAAAACAAAACAAAACAAAACAAAACAAAAAGTACAGACAGTAACTTCTCTGATGTTGGCTGTAGCAATGTTTTTCTAGATATGTCTCTTTGAGGCAAGGGAAACAAAAGAAAAAATAAACTATTGGGACTACATCAAAATAAAAAGCTTTTGCACAGCCAAGGAAACAATTAACAAAGCTAAAAGACAAAGTACTGAATGAGAGAAGGTATTTGCAAATCAATATCCAATAAAGGGTTAATATCCAAACTATATAGAGAACTTATGCAACTCAACATCAAGAGATAAATAATCCAATAAAAAATGGGCAGAAGACATGAACAGGCATTTCTCCAAAGAAGACATACAGATGGCCAACAGACACATGAAAAGATGTTAAACATCACTCATCATCAGGGAAATGCAAATCAAAACCACAGTGAGTTGTCACTTCATACCAATCAGAATGGCTAAAATCAACAACACCAGAAACAACAGGTGGGTGTGGAGAGAAAGAAATGCTCATGTACTGTTGGTGGGAAGGCACTGGTATAGGCATTGCGGAAAATAGTATGGAAATTCCTCAAAAAAAAAAAATAGAAAATAGAAATACCATATGATTCAGTAATTCCACTATTGGGTATTTAGCATTCAGTGAAAATGAAAACACTAACTCAAAAAGATATATGCACCTCTATGTTTTTGTAGCATTATTTACAATAGCCAAATTATGCAAGTAGACCAAGTATCCACTGACAGGTGAATGGATAAAGTAAATGTGGTACGTGTGTGTGTGTGTGTGTGTGTGTGTACATATATATGCACTCAGCCATAAAAAAGAATGTAATATTGCCACTTGCAACAAAATGGGTGAATCTAAAGGGTATCATGCTAAGTGAAATCAGATAGACAAATACCATACGATTTCACTTATATGGAATTTAAGAAACAAAACAAATGAACAAAGGGAAAAAAAAGCAAAAGACAAACCAAGGAACAGGCTCTTAACTATATAGAACAAACTGATGGTTTGAGGGAGTAGAGGGATGGGTGAAATAGACAATGGAAATTAAAGAGTACAAGGGAACCTTGTACTTATCATGATGAGCACTGAGTAAAGTATAGAATTGTTGTAACTTGAAACTATTATAACACTGTATGTTAACTATTCTGAAATTTTTAAAAAGTCCAACTGGCAAAAAAATTAAATTATATTAAATTAATAAAATGAGCTTATATCTCATACTTTATATAAAAATAACTGAAAATAGGTCATAGAATTATATGTAAAATTATAAAATTTTAGGAAAAATACAGCAGAAAATCTTCAAGATCTATGAATAAGTACATTTTTTTTACTTGACAGCAAAATCACTATCCATATAAGCAAAACTTAATTCGCTAGGCTCTACAAAAAACAAAACCTTTTAGTCTGTAAAATATCCAATCAAAAGGATAAAAAGACAAGCTATACACTGGGAAGGAATATTTGCAAATCATCTGATAAAGGTCCAATGATTAGAATATTTAAGAGAGTCTCAAAACTCAACATCAAAAAAATTCTATCAGAAAACGGGCAAAACTGACGAGGAGAATATACAGATGGCAAATGAACACATGAAAAGATGTTCAACATCATTAGCCACTAGGAAAATGCAAATTATACCACAATGAGATATTGCTGTATAATTATCAAAGTAGCTAAAATAAAAAAATAGTGACAACATCAAATGTTGGAGAGAATGTGGAGAAACTGTACCACTCATACAGTGCTGGTGAGAATGTGCAATGGTACAGCTGCCATGAAAAATAGTTCGGCATTTTCTTACAAAATTAAACTGCAGCTACCATATGACCTATCTGTAATTACACTGCTGGACAGATATCCCAGGAAAGTGAAAACTTCCATTACTCAGAAAATTGTACAGAAATGTGCATTGTAGATTGCACATGTCCAGTTTGGACACAACCTCGATGTCCTTCATCGGGTAATGGTTAAACTGGACACAAACTGGACAAACTGGACACAACCTCGATGTCCTTCATCGGGTAATGGTTAAACTGTGGTGTATCTGTACCATGAATATTAGTTAGCAATAAATGTAAACAATTGGTACCTACCTGAATAAATCTCCAGAGAATTATGCTGAATAAAAAAACCCCGATCCCATGATTCCGTATACACAGCATTCCTGAAATAACAGAATCAGAGAAAAAAATTTGTGATTTCCGGGCTCTAAGGCAGGGTGAGGACAGGAAATAAGTGGGTGGTATAGCTCTAAAGCTGCAAGATGAAGAATCCTTGTGTTGATGGAAATCTCTGTATCTTGCCTGGATCAGTGTCAATACCCTGGTTATCATACTCCGCTATCCTGGTTATCGTGTTCCACTGTAGTTTCACCAGACATTACTTTTGGAGTAAACTGAGTAACGAGTACACGTGATCTCATTATGTCTTTTCTTACAGCTGCACGTGAATCTACAGTCATCTTAAAATGAAAAGTTTAATTAAAAAAAGAAGCAAGGAAGGCACGCTGAAACCCAACCAGAGCAGACCAATGTATTAATAGCAAAAAAAAAAATACAGCATAAAAAGAAAAAAAAAAAAAAAAGCTTCCTTGGAGAATTCCAGTTAAAAAAAAAAATACTAAAACATTTCTTAATCAATTGCAAATTAATTCTGATTTCTTTGTGCAGGCCATGGAGAATCCACAGCCCTGGCAAGGCCTCCTTCCTTTCCTTCTAGGACTGCGCTGCCTTGCCCTGCGAGGGGACTCAGTGAGTTCGGTTTTTGAACAGGCCAACAGTTTCTCCAGATTCAAATTTTGACACGTCCTTTTAAGAGTGCAAGCAAGCTCCGTGGGCTTCCTCGTATTCCAGCATCTCCCTTGTAAAACCGCCAACAACACGGCCAAATCTATTGAGAGCATGCCCTTGTCAACCTTCTGAATTTATTGATATTTACATTTATGATACAAATGAGGTTTTTGAGAGCCTCCTTTTCTGCTGCCTGGTGTTTGCTTTCATAGGACAGAGACCAGACAATTGAGAGGGAAGGAGGCAGCACTTGTGCTGGATTTATTGGCACAGAACGCTGAAGAGCAAGCACACCACCAAATAGAGGATATTGATAAGGAGACTAAATTCATTTGAAATCACTAAAACTCAGTTAGGGGCATATTGTATTAAGTGAAATGCCATTACTGAAGGGCCCAGGGAGAGACTGTATGCCAAGTCATGAGAGCTTTTCAGCTCACTGGAAGGCAGCCATTGCACCCACGCACTACATTTGATGGTTTGGAAGTACAGATAATTTCTGCATAGATCATAAAGGGACTTGAAAATGGCTCAGTCCCTAGGAGCACAGGCATGGGCTGAATTGTCCCCGAGTGAGAGCATTCAAGGGAGGATCCCCGTGCAGTAAAAACATGCACTGAGTGGGTATGAATCCCAACTTTCCCTAAAGGCTTCCTCGTGATTGTGGTACATTAGTGTGTCTTAAAAACTCCACACTAAGGACCATCAGTTGATTCTGGGATTTTTTTTTTTTTTCCCAAAGCATCTTTTCCAAGAGAGGATGGCAACAGAACTCTGGTTTATGTAATACACTTGAACCATTTTTAGTTAGTTTCAGAAAGTTCCCTCAGCCGAAGGAAGTTCTCTAGCAGGTTGTGACAGCAGTTTGGGGTCTCTTCTCACTGCAGGAGAGAGCTTGCTACCCGCCGCCGCAAGTTGGAGGAGATTCAGAAAATCTGTTTTCTTCTAAGCAGCCTCTGAGCACTTTCCCCGCAGGTTGTCTGAGGTTTCCTCGCTTGATGTCGCTCGCACCGCCCTTGCACCCCTAATCCTGGGGAGCAAGGACCCACGGTAAACACGAGTCCATTTCAGTGATGCGTATAGACCTGGCGCAGGTTATTCAGACTAAGGAGGCCCCTTATCTAACAAGCACCAGAGCAGACTTTTTGAAAACACTTTTCACCCGTGACAACAGTGGCCCGGTTTTGTCCTCACCAACGATGGAATAAATGCAGTATCTCACGTCACCTACCTCCATGTGTCATTTATGCCAAATTCTTCTGGGCTTGGGCATTGTAAGATGGGCTTTGCGCTAGGATTTTATTCCAGCACACACACCTAGAAGAGCACCGCTCTGAAAAGGGAGGAAAGGCTTCTCTTTCCTGTAAATCTCTGAAATGGCCAGAGGAGAAACAAATTGTCTTTGCTGTGCTGTTTCACCTGACCTCTCCTATAAGGTAAGCAGAAGAAATTGCCCTTTGAACCTATAGAGGGTATGTTGCAAGTCACCAGGACAATGCCGAAGTGCCACGAGATGACTCGGGTAGTCAGCAAACAGAACACATCTCTGGTTGGAGGAAGATCAAGGGTTATTTACTGCCCACTGAGAGTTTCCACCTAAAAGTAAGCTTGTTTTGTCTTTAAAGATACTGAAGATGATGCAAGGTCCTAATGGAATCAGGAACACCCGGGATGCCTGGGTGGCTCAGTGGTTGCACGTCTACCTTTGGCTCAGGGTGTGACTCCAGAGTTCTGGGATCTAGTCCCGCATCGGGCTCCCTGTGGGGGGAGCCTGCTTCCCCCTCTGCCTGTCTCTCTGCCTCTCTCTCTCTCTCTGTCTCTCATGAATAAATAAATTAATTAATTTAAAAAAAGAACACCCTAGAAGATATTCATATTTCCAGCGACAAGCACACATTTTGTTCTCTGTGGCCACAAATGCACATGGTGGGCCTTTTGGCAGCATGATCCTATTTTTTTTCTTTATACCTCCAAAGCCCCAAAATAAACTTTATTCTACAGAACTGAGCTGCCAAGGGAAAAAAAAAAAAAGGATTAGAAACTGTAAATGCTTGTAAGATTATCAGAGACATGGCCAGCAAGCATGTGTTTTAATATATCGAATCATAGCAAATGTATCAATTTTGAAATACCCAAATCCATATTCATTAATTAGAAAGAGTTAGTTTAAGGAAGAAGATGGATCTCTTGGAAAAAAATTAAAAAAAATTAAATGCTTAGAACATGAATGCTCCCATATATTCCTCTAATTTATGCTCTATGTGACATCTGAGTGGTCTTTCACCATTTAGATGTGATCATATCACTTTCTCGGCAAAACTTTAAACGTGGCACACTTCCTTCAGGAAAAAAGCTAAATTCCTTTGAATGGTACCTCTACTTCTCTCTCGGGGTCTCATTTCTGTCTTGCTTGGCCATTCCTTTCTAGATCTTTCCCTGTCACATCCTGATGGTCCAGTAAGACCAAATGACTGAAACACACCATCTCCTCATTGGCCTCTGTGTTTCTGCATTAGCCTAGAAAGGCCTTCCTAAAACTTCTCTTTATTCTTTAAAACCAGAGTCTCCGTGTATTCCCCTTCTGGAAGCCTTCCCTATTGTTCCCAGCTGACTCTCAGGGTGTGCCATGTCCCTGTTGGATTTTGTGCACACATACATGGTTGTCATTACAAATACTTGGTGGCATATCTGTTTCCCAACTAGATTATAAGCTTTCTATGGGAAGAAACCACGTATTGTCATCTTTGTCTCTTCAGCACCACCTACTAAAGCGAGTGGTAAGGTCACAAAGAATTTTGTTGAATGTGTGAATGAATATATGAATCAATCAATTAGCGACAGTAGCTATAAAGAGAATAAACCTGCAGTTTTAAACACAAATCAGCAAAATAAAAACAGAGAAAACAAGAGAAGACAAATGCCTAATTTCGTCTCTTAGTGGTTTGTTTCAGGAGGCACAGGTGGAGTGCTCAGAGCTGATGGCATGATGGTCTTCCTTGCCACCACGAACCATCTTCAAATATTCTCAGAGGTACAATGGAATAGTCCTCCTCCTTACCATCACTGTGTATTTTATCAACATTATATTCTTCTTTTGTTCAAAATCTGCCCACTCACTAAGACAAAGTAAAAGAAATTCTTACATATATCAGTTCATGATTCAAAGAATACCACTTTTTCTGGGGTCTTGAGGTCCTTATTTTATAGAAGCAAAATAAACAGGAGTCTAACAGCAGATCCAAGGAGATCTGCAGGTCCAGATATGTGCCTTTGTTAGCCTTTATTTTTTTTTTTTCTTTGTTAGCCTTTAAAATAAAGTACTGTTTCAATATGATAGCTTCATGTTTGAGTCCTTGGGAGTACACCTTGGGAAGAGACCTGTGTCTGATCCAGGCAAGCGCATTCTACAGCAAAATGATGGGGATATTAGTCCTTCCAAATCCTCTTTTTCATTCTCATAGACGGATTATTCACGGTCCCCATGAATGAAAGCCTGTTTATTGAAATATTTATTTAATGGTAGTAGTCTCAGACACAGTATTAACACCTACCTCACAGTGATATTGGTAGGTATGTAAGATACTATTTATAAAGGGTCTGATTTCTTTCTTAGGATGATATGGGTTAAGATTTTTAAATGTTGAGGATGCGGTTGAGCAGGGCTATATTAATAATTGGACTGGCCACAGAGTAAAGGGTGCTGGATATGTGGATTTTCTAGTTAGCTAAATGTTGTGGATTCTAAGACAGCAAGGTGATTAGGAGTAAATTCAAGCCCTAGGATGGGTTCAATTCGAGCCCTAGGATGGGTTCAAAACTGGGCTCCCCCACTTCTCAACTTGGATAACTTTATTAATATTTCTGGAACCTCAGTCTTCATTTTAAAAAGAAGATGATGAAACCATCTATATCCAATGCTATGATAAGTCATATTGAGCTTAAAACAAAAAAGAAAACTGTGCGCCCCTGTACACATTATAAAGTGTCCTCCCCTATTTTAACCAAGTGGAAAAAGAAAAAGTTAATAGAAGTTCTACAATCCAAAAAGCATGATGATACTTAAAGTTTCACATTGTCCAATCTGTCAGCTCATCATTGTCAACCCTCATAAGCCCACACAGGAAGAGGACACATCGGCCCCATGGCCAGAACCTCAGGCTGATTGGAAATTACTGTTCCCGTTGCACAATAATGCAAGGTCATAAAACAATAAACAATAGCCTGTCTTTATTTAAAATTTTGATATTTTGTTCATCCCAATTTTTTTGCATGAATTTTTATTTTTTAAAATACTTCATCACAATGTCACGTATCTTGACTACTAAATTCTTTGGTATTGCTTACATTTTTTTTTGTACTAACCTGACCCTATCTCATATGTTGTTGTGAAAATTAAATGAAATAATAAATGTAAAGCCCTAAGGACCATACCCCACACATACTTAGTGTTCAGTATGAACATTGTTTTGAATAAGGTTACATGCTTATGGGACACAGATTTTGAACTCTTTGGCATTAATCATTTGTGAGGCAATCTTCTCAGTATGCCCTTATTATTCCTTAATTCTCTTGAGTTCTGTTAACCAACAAGCACCAAACTGACTATATCAATTCACTGGATGTCCTGTTATATATTCTTTATACAGAATAAGGACACAAATATCTTAATTTCTACTTTTTGTCTTTCTGAACAAACCAGCCATTTGGTTTTTGTTTTGTTTTGTTTTGTATATATTTTTTATTGGAGTTTGATTTGCCAACATATAGCATATCACCCAGTGCTTATCTCGTCAAGTGCCCCCCTCAGTGCCCGTCACCCAGTCACCCCAACCCCCAGTCCACCTCCCTTTCTACCACCCCTTGTTCATTTCCCAGAGTTAGGTGTCTCTTATGTTCTGTCTCCCTCACTGATATTTCCCACTCGTTTTCTCTCCTTTCCCCTTTATTCCCTTTCATTATTTTTTATATTCCCCAAAGGAATGAGACCATATAATGTTTGTGCTTTTCCGATTGACTTACTTCACTATTTGCTTCAACATGGATGGAACTGGAAGGTATTATGCTGAGTGAAGCAAGCCAGCCATTGGGATTGAAGAGGCTAGCCAACTCAGTCTGACACTCAAGCCCATGCTTTCTCACTGAATTGGTCATTTATATGAGTTGATTGATCTGCCCATTGAGTCATAACAGTTGAGCCAGATACTCATGCAGATTTAGTGGTATGGCTAACACCTGCATTGTGAGCTAAGTCAAGGTGGGCCCCTTGGAAACATAGATATTTGAAGACTGTTCTTTCCTATCACGTTGCTCTTTGTTTTGTCACAAAGTGACATCTGTGACAGTCCTACCCCAACTTGAACATGTTATCCCTATAAGCAATGCACTCTACTCTTCTGAAGACCTCTGAAACCAATCTGTCCCACCAGATCATGATGTAGATTACACCTAGGAATATGACACAGAAGGTATGTTGAAAAAGTGCTTCCAAGAGTGACCTTGTCAAAATATATCTGTGCTCTCATAAAAGTCAGATACATGAAGTGCATGAAAAATAAGCAAAAAAGTAAACACACTCCAAAGAAAACTTAGCCGATGTTATTTTAAGTTGGGTGATATTTTGGAAGGGTTAAGCATTCCTACAACTAATATATGATTGAGAGGACTCCACTTTAGGAACTGTGTGAGAATATTATAAACCAAGCCTACACAATATTAAAATAAGTTAAAATATATGCAAAATTTATGAGAGAATGTCAGGTGTAATGCTTGATAAAGTAAGCTTAATGCTTAAGAAATTTATCTTCAGGCTGAAAAAGCCAACTCTTGCAGTTCTGAGTTAGAGTATAATTTTAGAAACTCTTTTCTGTAAAGTCATTCTTTTATTAATGAGATCAACTCTAGGTGAACTGAAAGAGGTAACTTCCTAAAGCATCCAGGAGGACAAACAAGATCCACGAAAGCACCGGGAAGTTAGCATGCCATGTTAAAAAAAAAATGCTGGAAGTCAGCTTCATACTATTTTTTTCTAGGGGAAAAAGGTGAAAAATCTGTCCTCAGAAAAATCTTTTGATTTGTATCCATTCAGTCCATCTTTTTTTCTGTTTGAGGCATTGCTGAAACTTCTGAATAAATAAAGTGTTTGGGGCAAGTGGAAGCTGTGCATTACTTTAGAAGCTTCTCCTTCATTTTGGGTGTGCCATGTTGTTACACTGAGGGACACCCTATTATCAGGCCGGACTTCAGTAACGTACCACCAGGAAGTCCAGAGAGCAGATTTCCATTGGCTAACTGGTCACATCCTGCGGCTCCCAGCTGAAATAATGCTATGGATCAGCAAGGCAATGAATGAAGGAGGAAATCTGCATATTACACAGTGCCTCTGCAGGATGACTCAGTCTATCTCTCATTTGTAACCCAAATGTCCTTCCTTCACAAAGCAGGCTGGGATGAACTCAATCAACCAGGGTAAATGATTGACAGCCAACACTGCTGAATCATCCAGCAAAGATTAGGAATGAACATCAGACATTTAAATTTGTGAAATCACGACGTTTTCAGGACTACTAGCAATTTTAAGATGACCTTAAGATCTAGGCCTTTGGCACACTACTCAAAAGCTGGAATCTGGTGTGTACCTTTTTCTAATGGGCCCAACTGATGAGATGGTTCTGGGAGCTCAGGGTTTTCATGCACTATGCACTTGAAAACAGTCACTTTGCAAATATCCCAATTCCTGATTTTCGTCTCTATGTGCTCAGCTTTTCTAAACAAACATGGAATCCTGAAGCAAAATTGGAGACATAAGAAATTGTCTAAGTGATTGATTTTATATCTGTCACATCTCTTTTCAGTAGCTTCTTCAATTCTGCAACCCAATACCAACAACTTGAAAACACACACACACACACACACACACACAAAACAAAAACAAAAACAAAAACAGAAAACAGAAAACACAACAAAACAACCCAAACACAAAGACGAATGAAATGGTTTGGTTAACCTTTACTATAATGGTTCAACTCTTTTCTGGCATTACTTGGTGATTCAATAAAGGATCACCACTACCGTAGAGTGGTGTTCCTGGTGACACAGCATCACAAGATACTTGGCATGGTAATCCTGCCTGTGAAATTCAAATAGAGCCAATTAACTTGTTCATAGCTGTTCCACATCTCTTATTACCTGACATAATTATTTTAAAAGCTATCATATCAAAGAACAGCATCATTTGCAAGACACCACCTTCAGATTAGCTTCTCTTGCTCTGAAGTCAACCATCCTCTCTCCTTCTTTCTCCTTGTATTGTTTTATGTCTCTGTCCAACTCCTCCTTTCCCATCCTTCTTTCATTTCCATTCTCTCCAAATTTACTTTAAAAAATATTGTAAGATATTATCTTATGCTGGAGTTTAATTTCTTAAAAACCATTCTAAATCCCTCTTGTAAAATGAAGGTGATCAATAAATTGTCTGCTTGCCAATTTTAAAAAATGAAAGGTTCAAAATGGAAGAAAATAGCTGTGAAAGGGTGACTGCAGGCGCCAGAGTTTAGATGATGGAAGGCAAATCTCTCTACTTATGGAGAAAGAAATCTGTAGATGGATCTCTACATCCCACGGAATTAGCTGAAGCTCTTACATCGATATTAGGTATTGAATCTGACCTTCTTTGAGGAATACTTTATGGAATGGACAGTTGACATTATTTCAGGTCATATGGGTTACAAGGTAGCATACTTACTGTAAGCATTAAAGCCTTCTGAAAAAGGAAATGGGCAGCCTCAGAGAATAACAGCTCTCAATATTCATGGCCAGAGGCCAGAATGTCAGAAAGAAAGTGATCACCTACTTTTTCCGCAGTGACTGCCCCCCGATGGGGAATGGAAGGTCTCTTCGGTATTCACTATGCAGAGTCAAGGAGTGTGGCTGGTTCTGGGTTTTGTACTGGGGCTAGCTCTATGCACACTCGTTACAAGGTTATTACTATCATTACGGTGGACAATGCAATAATATTTTAAATGGGCCAAATTTGGCTCCCAGCTATTCATGAGCTACTCTTGCAGGCCTTAGGGAAAATGGCTTATGAGTGCAAGGAAATGGAATCTGGCGCACATCCCATTGCTTCCTCTACTACAAATCAAAAAGGGCCTCTGTGAAGAATATCCATAGTTCTGGTTCTCCTGAGCTCTGATGATGAGATACGTCCTTCATGGATAGCTCTATTGGCCCAACTGCAGAACTGGTTTGGGATACACACAATCTAAAACAAGTGGAGTTAGTTACCCAAACTCTTCATGAACCCTTTCTAATGCATTTCTCTGACATCCTGCCTGTCTTCCCCTGATGCATTTTCTCATGCACCACTTTTCATCTTATGAAGAAGAAAACATTTACATGAAGTCAACATGTGCCAAAGTATGTTTGCTGCGATAGTGGTCCTTCAAAATATCCTGCCATAAAAGGATTTTGGGAAAAGTCTTTCTCTTTTGGAGAGTCATAGTATACATGAGTATGTTACAGGCTTTGAGTTGCTTTAGAGAGGAAGGGCACAAGTTTAATTGTAATGTGGGACCCCTATTTTGGGCATTAGATACAATACCTCTTAGAATTATTATTGTTCTAGAGAATTAAATAAAGATTCAAGTGTTAGGGGTCCCACATAGAGAGTAATGTTTAACTTTGAGAGTGCCATAAGGAGATTAGCTATATTTCAAAACTAAACTATACCAT
Organism: Vulpes vulpes; assembly: GCF_048418805.1. Taxonomy (NCBI): domain Eukaryota; kingdom Metazoa; phylum Chordata; class Mammalia; order Carnivora; family Canidae; genus Vulpes; species Vulpes vulpes. The sequence continues at coordinate 88,191,863 of NC_132795.1, forward strand.
TGAAAATTTAAATGAATTAAATGAAATTAAGAGTCTTTCTTAAAAAAAAAACCCGTAAAGGTATTTATTTTTTTGAAGACACAATTAATTATATACAAGACACAAGGTATCTGTTAAAGGAAAACTTTTGGCATCATGGGGTAGAATGATGTTCTTTAGGTAGTTTTAACATCTACAACTCATAATAATAATTTAGTGTATGAAACATGGCAAATTGTCTCTAGCTCAGGAGGTAACTTTGCTGTCCGTTGGATGACTTCTAGAAACCACAGCTAAATTTTAGACATTATTTTGTGTTTAGACATTATTATTGTGTTTAAATGTGAGCAATTAAGCCAATTAACTCTGTTTAGGATATGTACCCTTTCAACTTCAAAATGGAAATTTCTTTTCAACCAAATTTCTGGTAACTTTCAGTCCTGATGTAATGGTGAGCCAATTGATTTTTAACAATTTAAAAATAGGATTCCAGCAAAAACACTTTGTGCATATAACCATCTGCACAAAGATGCCCTGGCAATTATTAGCTTGGTCTCCCTCCGCAGAATTCCTGGGGAAGCATGTTCTGCAGTCAACTAACCTTTTTTGTTAAGAAGCACTCAGTGCCGCAGAGAGAAATTTAACAGGTTACTCCATCCATAGACTTTAAACAGCTTATGTACAGGGAGTGAAGGCTTCTAGGCTAGTCTTGTTTTTCTACTCCCATCCTTCAGTCCAGGTGGCATTGGGCAGGGGTGGGAGGGGGTGCAAACTTGAGGGAATTGGGCAGATGGAACGTGGTGTACAACCTTTCTTCTACAGAAGTAATTCTTTGTCCAAATTAGGGGCAAGTTCACAGTCTCATCAGAAACAGAGACTCTGCTGTAATCATTATATTGGAGCATATGTGAGGAGACACAGCCTTATGTACATGCACCAGTAGACCTTTTTGTAGTATTGATGTTTCTTGTGATAAAGAGTAGAGAAACTGAACATTCAGGAGTTCATTTTAGAATAAGCTTTTGCAGCTATGAAGTCAAGCAAGAAACCTACATCGAATAAGAAGTTTTATCTATGATTTTTAAAAATAATCTTCCACATAGGCTAATGCAAGGAGCACTATCTAAGATCTAGAAAGTTCTTGAGAAACATAAAAGCCAAGTTTTCCCTTCATTTGAAGCTGCTAGGTTGTGTGGAAAGGCGTGACCTAAGACCAACAAAGATGGAATTTTCAATATTTAAGATTTATAGAAGAGGCTTTGGTGGACAACAAGGCACAGAGGAGGACAGAAAGGGGGGACAGATAAAGACTAATTGAAAACAGGCTGAAAAAAACCTTGGATTTCCAAATGAAATGAAGCATTTTAAATAATCCCATGAATTTACTGAATGTTTAATAATATTGTATTAGAATCAAGTGCTGCGGGATCCCTGGGTGGTGCAGCGGTTTGGCGCCTGCCTTTGGCCCAGGGCGCGATCCTGGAGACCCGGGATCGAATCCCACATGGGGCTCCCGGTGCATGGAGCCTGCTTCTCCCTCTGCCTGTGTCTCTGCCTCTCTCTCTCTCTCTCTCTCTATCATAAATAAATAAAAATTAAAAAAAAAAAAAAGAATCAAGTGCTGCTCTAAGCTAGTTAAGGAAGTTTTTTTGTTTTTTGTTTTTTGTTTTTTGTTTTTAGCAAGTTTGAAAGCTACAGAGTTACCTGAATAGTCAGACTAGAGAGAACTGTAGAGTTCCTCTGAGGGGTAAAATTTTAATTCCATCTATTTATAATTCTGTCTATTTACATAGTTGTGAAGACAGTAGGATCAGACCATCTAGGAGAAGTAAATACATACTCTGGCTCAAGATGTATTGATTCAGTATTGTTTCTCTAGGTGTAGACCCAGTTTAAGTTAGTTTTAACCCCTATATTAGTAACTCACTTCCTTTAAGGTTTTCAGTGACCTTTGCCTGATTCTCATGTAGAATGTTGCCTTAATCTTGGCTGATCTAAGCCTATTATACTTAAAGCTTTGTCCCTTCAGGAAATGCACAAGTTGGCTGATTTTCCTAAACTGCCTCTTTCACTCAGCCCCTCTCTATTTGAAAGCCTGCAGTCATTTCTGGTTTTCCATACCCTAGTCAGCGCCTGGCACAGATATGAGGTGGGCTAATCTGTACCACTCTAGACCTGTCATTCTCATCCTTCCTTCCTTGACAGCACCTCTCAAAACCCTTTCAATGCTGACCTTTGCCTTCTTCTGTCCTGACCCATGACACTTAAGAACTTATAGTGCTACTAACTCTACCTACTAGAATTTACAATGCCCTACAGGAGCACTTACAACCTAAAAGATTGAGCTACAAGTGGAAGGATTTCAGGCACAAACCAGCAGGCAAAGAAAAATGCAAGGACCACATGCACGTCCTAGTTTGCAAAGCAGCATGTTGTGATGTGTAAGGCTGATTCTTACTGTATTTCAGTTCCCTCATTAGCAAAAAGGTAATTATGGAAGTCCTTATGGGGTTGTTATTAGGTATAAATGACTTAGTATTTGATAAAAGCTTAGAAAATTAATACTTTGCAAGTGTTTAATCATTAAATAAAAATAAGCATCCAGATTTGTCAGGGTATTAAAATGCTAAAGTTGAACAGCTTAAACCACAAACTTCCATGACATGATTCCAATACCTTCCATCCATATGCAGTTTCTTTTTTTCAAAATATTTTATTTATTTATTTGAGAGGGACAGGGATTGAGAGAGAGAGAGAGAGAGAGAGAGAGAACAAGAGAGAGCCAGCACTTGCAGGAGTTGCAGGGAGAAGCAGAACTTCTCACTGAGCAGGGAGCCTGATGCTGGGCTCAATCCCAGGACTCCAGGATTATGACCTGAGCCCAAGGCATATGCTTAACCAACTGAGCCACCCAGACACCTCTCATACAGAATATCCTCTGCTATAGGCAGACTGGTCTACTACCTCTCTCCTACACTTGAAATACTCCCTCAGACCTCATTTTCACATAACACAGCCTGCTTCACTTGGACTAGTCCTGTATCTCTCTGCTACCTCATTAAATTTTACTTAACTTCTAAGGCCCAGATTAAATTTTCTTCATAAATCAGCTCTTGCCAACTGGGGTCTACACTGGCTCTGTTTTTTCTGAACAACAATACTCATTGTGTAAAGCATAACTCTTGTGTTAGAAACACAGAAAGTACTCAGTAATTAAGCTGCAAGAGAGCTGACACTCAGAATGATATCTTATTTCCCTTCTTGCCCAAGGGAGAACTGATCTCCTTCATTTTCACTCCTCTATAAAGCAGATGCCCAGGCTAACTGACAATCCAGTCTGCCTTGGTTCACCTCTACAGAAGAGTGTGTTCTAATTGTGGAATGGCCCCTCTGTGTATGGCTTTATGTTTGTGATGACCAGCGCTCTTCCCCATGTTATCTGTTCTAAACTACTCTCACTGCACCAATCATGATTTCTTCCAAAAAAATGAAATTCACAGGCAATAAATAATTGAATATTTCAATTTTTCTAAGTAGCCACTCTCTTGCCACAAAAACAAGGAAATATGGAAGTGCATCCTTGCTCACAGTTTTGTTGTGTTTTTTAGCAAAGTTTACCTTTTTGTTGTTGATCTCTGGCTTATAGGTGCTACAGTATTCAACAAATATTTAGTGAGCATCTATTGTGCAAGGCTCTAAGAAAAAAAAAGGTAAGATAGCTCTACCTTCAAAGAGCTTTCTATAAATAATCAATTGGTGTAGCCCATTAAAATATAAGACAATAAGATAATAAAATAAAATAAAAAATAAAAATTAGTAAGATGTTTGGAAAGCTGATACATAGAAAACCAAGAGAAATTAAAGTTTTCTATGAATCCTAGTAATTCTCCGAGGACCAAGTTTAAGGAATAAAGGGAAAAATATTTACCATTTTGTTACAACTATCCTAATTGTTCTTTTTTTAATTTGGGCAGGACTGAGGTGTCCAACCTAGGTGAATAGTAGTAAAGCACTTCAAAAGATAGGGAGAATTAAGGATTTCTATAAGATCTAGAAGAACAATTATATCCAGTTTTAACTATTCTTAGCTATGGGAGAGAGGGCCCCTGCCTTACCCTGGGCTTTAGAAGTTCTTGCTCTAGGTTTCTCAGCTCATACTTCTCCCCAAAGCGGGAAGAGTTTGTGAGGCTAAGGTAACAACCCTTTTAGAAAGTGGTCCAGGTATCAGGATTCTGAGTTCCCCAACTGCCTGGTGTGTGCCTCCAGGCCTGAGGGATGGCCAAGGGGTGCTGTTGGTATGGAGCATGGATGGGGACGAGCTGTATGCATTGAGATGCCTCCACACATACACTAGGGCTTCTAATAGTGCGGGATAAAGTAGGGGTAAGAAAGAAAAGGGGACTGGTCAGGGCCATGAGTTGTGGGCTGGCCCTCTCTACACCGTCATTTTCCATGGAACTCCCAGGAATCCAAGAATTCTAGGATTATATCTGAGCTTAGGGGTCATTGTGAAGGTATACATCTAAAGGTAGGAAGACCGAATACATGTTATTTAACAGTTCATTAACTTGATTTATGACTTTTAAACATTAAAGGTAGCATGTGTCAGTCTCCATATTTATTCTTGCCCTAGCCTCCATGTGAGCACTAAGGCTGAATATAGCCATATGCACATATGAAACCGGGTTTGACCCAGACTGCCATTCCTCAAGAAATCACTCCAGGTTCTTTCTCCAGCCTCCCTACACTCTCCTTTACTTCCTGGACTGTTTCTAGCATAGTGCTGCCTCCCTGCCTGACCCAATGAGAGTGGGACACTTGTTTGGACCATTGGTTTGGTCTCTACTTTTTTCTTCTGTCTGAATGCTATCTTCCTTTTTCCACATTTTTGGGTTTCTAATGTTTGAAGCCAGGTTTCATTCTACTTTCTTGCTCAAAAATCTCAAACTCAGATTTGTTTGAGAGCCAGTTGCATCTTCAGTGGCTGGCATGTGTAGTTGCCACAAACCTCAGCTATTCTCTGTTACAATACATGATAAGCCTTTCTTTGGTATGAAAAAAAAAAGGGGAAAAAAAAGGAAAGAAAGAAATATCCTCAAAAAGAAAACCCAGTGTGTTCACAATTGATGTAAAGAAGTAAAAGGGAAAGAGAAGTGAAGGTATTCACTCAAAAACTTTGAAAGCATGAAAGCTTCAAGTGATGATATTTAGTGATGGCTGAGCTGTATGGCTTGCACAGGAAGCTCTGTGGCATATGCAATCATCATGTACTGTACCCTTTGTATATATCAAAGTTTATCATAAAGTCAATTCTGATAAACTCCAAATATTTTAGTAGATTAATAGTTTTAAAATTAATTAATTACCTGATTCATTAATTAATTGTACAAATATTCATCTAGTGTCTGTCCAATAGACTAGCTGGTATGTTCCAAAATAAGCCCACCATGGCTGTTCCATTATACCTAGAAGGACTTCGTGTCACAGCTATCATGAAAAAAATCAGCTCCTCTTTCTACTGTTTTACACAACTGAAGCTCCCCCTTAAACATTAGCATGTCTTACTTTAACTCTTTTTGATGGAAATATTTCTAAGGTATCCTCATTTCCTTAGTGTATACTAAATGTTCTTTAATCACTCATAAAGTCAATTGCTGTTTTAATTAATTTTTAATTCTGTGGTGTACTCAGAAAATTTCAATGTATAGATAGCAGTCTGTTTGGTTTTTTATTTGTAACATATAATTTTTTAACCTACTCTTGCTCATCATTTCTATTCTTGCGCCTTCTCTAGTACTGCCATTGACAACTCCTTTTAATGTTCCTCTCACCTTTTAACTGGGAAACCAGATTTGGTAAAACTTTTTCCAAAATAGCAGTGAGTGTCTGACATATTGTTTATGACATTTAGTACACTAATTTTACACATCTCTTTTAGCCGCTTAAGACTGGTTTTGATTGTTTCCTATTTCTCAGGTGTATTGAGAAGAGAACTTATGGATGAATAGTAACTAGATAAATGAGATATTATTAAAATGTTTCTAAATATATTACAAAACATGTCACAAGATACCTGGCTAGTTTGGAAAATATTATTTTCTTAAAGAGGCTAATTCAGTGAAATTGCTTTGATTGAATTGACTGATTATTAACCAGGTCAGTGCACTCAATTGTCTGTATGTCTATATCTAGTATTAAGAATATATTTTGCATCCTAAATACTCTGCAACTCAAACCCTGAAATATCTATAAAGCTTGTAAAACAAAGATATTAAAATGGGCTAAGAGAACAACCTCCAGTATGATAGTATGAGGTAAATGTTGCCCAGCTCCCCAGTGAAACTGGTGAAAATTATTTTTTTTATTAAATAAAAGCGTTTGGAATTCTTAGTGGGCAAAGAGCTTATAAAGATACTATTGAAAAATATCTATGAAAATTTGGTAATAAAAATAAGAGTATATGGTATTTCAACCAAGATCACTCTCTCTCTCTCTCTCTCTCTCCCACTCCAGTTCTGTGAGGGGGAGATTCCCCTCCAGATTAGTGTCACTGAGAACACAAGGTTCCCTCTCCACCCAGGACGCAGAGAGAGGTCTTCTTCCTGGCAGGAGCAGAATACCAGCATTTTTAATCCTGTCCCAACTGTCTTATGGCTGAGGCTAGATCCCAGATTAGAGCAGTTGAGAAAGAGGGACTCATTCTTTGCACCCAGCCTCCAATGTATAATAGAGGCTCCACTGCTACCCAAATTACTCTTTCTCTGGCTCATGGACCATGGTTTCACACCAGAAGAAGCAAGCTGAGAGAATCTCAGTTCTCTGCTCCCTCCCCATGGAGTTGTTGATTCCTAGAATAGAGGTGACCTTGAAGAGATACTTGCCATTTCCCTTCCCTCAGATCCCTGGTGCAGAGACTTTTGACTGGGGAGAAAAGCAGGCCATGATGCAGATAGCTCTGTATCTCTTTCTAGGGAACTACCTTCTTTTGCAAGCTAGAATGAAGAAATTCAAGCCTAAAGGCACTCTTAAGAACAGGAGAGGTTGTGGTGAAAGGCAATTTGGAGGAGATTTGAAGATACAGGTTAAACTGTAGGCCAACTAGTTTGCAGAAGAGAACAGGGAACAATACAGCTGGGAAGAGACCTCCAAGGATCAGAACAAAAATCAAACCCTGATCTCAGAAACTACTCTTTCAAAGCAGCCAAAACCTGCAAGGATTAGTTTGTAGAGCAATTTATATCCCAGGGCATTATTAAATGCAATAATCAGCGGGCAATTAGTGGAGTTTAACAGCTAAATGTGGTCAGGGAAGGAGAGGGAGAGGGTCCTACCAATGCCACTATCATTCTGGGTGGCTATGAACACATCCAAATCTGTGCATCCCGAGAAACAACACTGGTATCAGAAAAAAGATAGATTTTAAAACAAAAAAAAATAATACTAGAAATAGAGACATTTTATAGTGATACAAGAGTCAATCCATCAAAAAAATATAACTATATACATATACACTAACTAATAACGAGTGCCAAAATTCATGAAGCAAAAATTGACAGAAATAAAAAGAGAAATAGACAGTTCCACAACAGCAATTGAAGACTACAATACCCCACACTCACTAATGGAAACAACAAATAGACAATGAAACCAGGGAATGAACCAGGGAATATAAGACTATACAATAATGTAAACCAACTAGACCTAAAAGATAACCATAGAACACTTAACTAAAAACAACAGAATGTATGGTCTTTCCAAATGCACACAGAACATTCTCCAGGATAAGCCATAAGCTCGGCAATAAAACAAATTTCAATAAATTATAAGGGCAGAAATAACATAAAGTATGCTCCTGAACCACAATGGAATAAAATTAGAGATCAATAACAGGAAAATAATTGTAAAATTCACAAAATACGGAAATTAAACAACACTCTGTTAAATGACCAATAAGGTAAAGAAGAAATCAGAAGGGAAATTAGAAAGTATTTTTAGATGAATGAAAATGAAGACACAACATACCAAAACTTATAGGATGCAGCTAAAGCAGTGTTGAGAGAGAAATAAATCGCAGTAAAGGTCTATATTAAGAAAGAAGAAATATCTCAAATGAATAATTTTCCCCTTTCAGACACTGAAAAATAAGAAGGGCAAATTGAATCTAAAGAAGGCAGAAGGAAGGAAATAATAAAGATTATAGCTGAAATTAATGAAATTGAGACTAGAAAAAAATGACAAAATTGATGAAGCCAAAGCTGGTGCTTTGATCAACAAAGTTTACAAACATTTAGCTAAATTGTCAGGAACAAAAGAGAGGAGGATCAAAGTTTCAGAATTATAAATAAAAGAGAAGACATTACTACTGACCCTATAGAAATAAAAAAAAAAGATTATAAAGAACTACTATAAACAATTGCATGCCAACATATTAGATTAACTGGACTAATTCCTAGCAAGACACAAAATACCAAAACTGACTCAAGAAAAAATAGACAATCTAATAGACAATAGGCTTATACCAAGTGAGAAATTAAAGCAGTAATCAAAAACTTAACAAGAAAGGAAAACTCAGGCCAAGATGGCTTTACCACTGCATTTTACCAAATACTTAAAGAAAAATTAATGCCTATTCTTCACAAACTCTTCCAAAAAGTAAAGAGAAGACTTCCCAACTCATTCTGTGAGGTCAGTATTAACCTGATACCAAAGCCAACATCATCACACACATGAAAGAAAAATACAAATCAATACCGCTAATGAATATGATGCAAAGACCCTCAACAGAAACTAGCAAACCAAATCCAGCAACTATATAGAGAATTATATGTCATAATACAAAAATGGTGCTGGGTAACCACATGCAAAACAATAAAGTCAAACCCTTTACTCACACTATCTACAAAAATTAAGTCAACGTGGATCAAAGACCTAAATATAAGAGTTAAAGCTATAATACTTTTAGAAGAAAACAGGGATTTGTAAATCTTCATGACATTGGATTTGGCAATGAATTCTTAGATATGATACCAAACACACAAGTAGTGAAAGAAAAATATAGATAAATTGGACTTTATCAAAATAAAACATTTTCATGCAAAAGACACCATCAAAACAGTGACACTCCAAAGAGTGAGAAAGAATATTTTCAAAGAATGTATCGGATAAGGGATTTGTATCCAGAATTTATAAAGAACTCTTACAATTCAATAGTAAATAGACAACTTAAGGTTTTAAAAATGGGCAAAGGGTCTGAATAGGTATTTCTCCAAGGAAGATTTTAAAATGATCAAAAAGCACATGAAAGGATATTCAACATTATCTTCAGGGAAATGTATCTAGAAAGCTAGAATTAAAATAATAACTGGTATATAGTCAAATGCTCTATTTCTAAGCTATACCTTCAACAAGAACTGGTATGGATGTGGAGAAATCAGAACCCTCATATACTAATGGAAAATAAAATGATGTTGCCACTTTGGAAGACAGTCTGATTATTTCTAAGACCATCAAATAGAGATTCTAAATGACCCAGAAATTCCATTCCTACATATGTAACAAACAAATAAAAACATTTCCATGTAGAAACTTATACATGAAGGTTTATAGCAGTATTATTTGTAATGGCCAAAATGTGTAAACATCCCAAATGTCCATCAATGGATAAATGAACAAAATTTAGTATGTCCATATGATGAAAAATTAAAATTATTCAACAAAAAAGGAATGGAATAATAAAATGTGCTATAACACAGATGAATCTTGAAAACATTTATGCTGAGCAAAAGAAGCCAATCATAAAAAAACCATATATCAGTCAATTAATCTGAAAGTTCTGGACAGGGAAATCTATAGAGATGAAAAGTCTATTTGTAGTTTCTTAGTGATGGGCATGGGGGGTAAGGCATAGTGAGATGACAGATAAATGGTATAGGGTTTCTTTTTAAGGTGATAGGAATATTCTGAAATATGGATGGATATCTTTGTGACTATACTAAATAAAATCCATCAAATTATAAGTACCATAATAAAAACAATTGATAAATTTGACCACATATAATATTTAAATATCTGTATTTTAAAAGAAACCAAAGTTAAAAGAAATTAAACTGAATAGAAGTTATTTTAAAAATTTAACAGAAATAAAAGTATAGTATTAATAATCTATAAATAACTTCTGCAAATTAATAAAAACGACAAATGAGCAGAGAATGTAAGTGCCATTTTACAGAAGAGGAACAGTGAATATGAGTCAAATGAAAAGAATTTCAGCCTCAACGGGTACTCATGAAATATAAATATTAAATAATGAGACAATTTCCTACTCACAAAATTAACAAAAATACAAAGTCTAAGAGCACCAATGTTGGCATTGAAGTGGAGAAACAGAAACTCCACATTCAGACTATTGGGTCTATAAGCTGGTATAACCAATTTGAAAAGCCATTTAATCAAATGTCATAATCTATGTCCTGGTAATTTGACTCCTAGTTATACTCCCTAAAATAAGTCAAGCATATGAACTGAAGAAGACACATATAAGATGTTCATTGTAGCCACTGTTTCTAATTGCAAAAATCTAGAAACATCACAAATGTCCATGAGCAGGAAATTCATGATATATTTACCATGGGACAGTAGACATCAGTTAAAATGAGAAGCCAAGGGCATATATGACAATAGAAATAGATCTTAAAAAACATGTTGAGTAAAATTAAGGCAATTGCCAAATGATACATATTTAAATAAAATTTTAAATCTTTCAAAAATTTTAGTCCACAAATACACACGCAAAAGTTAATATAAGTGCACAAGTAAAAGGGCAAAAACACATGGGATTGATAAACATTGAATTAATAATAATCATCATCTCATTGAGAAAGTCCATGGAATGGAACTGGAAAGGTGTCTACTGAGGGAATGTTATTTTTAAAAGTCTAAAGCAAATGTGTCATAATGTTAGGATTTAATGGAAAGGCAAAGCAAAAACGTAGTGTAGGATGAGAATTATGTGCACAGGTTCTGAACCAGAATGCTTTGTTTCAAATTTGTCCTCTGCTACCTACAATCTGTGTGACTTTATGCAAAGTACTTAACTCCATGCTCACTCAGAAAATCAGGATGATAATAATAGTACCACATAATAGGGGTGTTCTGAGAATTTAATGAGTCAATATGTGTAAAAATTCAGATGAATGCTTGGCATGTAGTGTTTAATATTTTTATTTGTAAGCTGCATAATTAAGCCTCAATATTTATTTTTCTATTCTAGTTTCTCTGTTTGAAATATCACACAATAAAAATACTATTATTTCTTAAATTATACCAGACTTTACATGGGAAGAAAAGGCAGAGAGGGGCTATCCACAGGGACACATTTGATATAAGCTGATCAGTCTCTGCTTTATAACCTGGATATTTAAATTTCTGAGAAATAAAAGTTAATTACAGGTAAATATTCTACCAATTAAGGCAATGACTACACCAGGTAGCCACTTACTGAGTTAAAAAGTATTTGGTAAGTTGTCCTCTGCTTGTCTAGCTTTTCCTTATGCAGTAGACAAGATTAAAAAAAAATAATCAAGCAATAGTCAACAGATTCCCTGCCCTTATTAGCATGTGTTCAAAATAACCAGAGAACAAGGCAAGGAATTATATAAATGCCATATTTTATGACCCTGTGTACTGGAGTAATGCAGTGATGAGAAAGGGCTGTTTGGCAGGAATAATCAGGGAAGGCTGATGGGTTGGTGGGGTTGGGTGTTTGTTTGTTTGTTTTACGTGAAGATAAAAATCAGGAAGACAGGAAACTGTATAAGAAGCAAGAATGAACATATCCTGAAAGGGGATTATCTGTTTGCTGGGATCAGAGGGCTTACCCCAGGGGGGCAGGAAAGACTAGCAGGTTAGACAAGCACGGTGGGTGCCATTAATATCAGAACCATACTTTATGAAAGTTAAAGGAGAATTCTTTAAGCGTGACTTCTGGTGGAGTTGATTCTGAGAACCTTTTTACCAGGAAGCAGTTTAGTTTGAATGTCTAAAAAAAGAACTCCGAATTTTATACTTTTGACAATAAAGACGAGAAGCTATACCTTGAAGCTATAGATGAAGGAGACATTTGGAAGGATTTTCAACGTGACAGAGCCTCCATTCGAGCAAATACATACATAACTAAAGAAATTTAGTTTTAAAAACAATGGCATATATTTTAGGAGAGGAAAAGCAACTGGCTGTGAAACCTCTCACCACATCTTTTCTGGAGCTCATGGAGAGAACCCTACAGCTATCTTTACAACTACCCAACAAGCTCTTGGAAATTGGCTTTTTCTGTGATTTAATAACACCATTTACAGGAAACAAAACTTAACTTTTTTAATACTCACTAAGAGAATGAAGGCAGAGGCAGTAGCCAGTGAACGATTCATTACCTTTGTGAAAACAAACATGTAAATAATCCTTTACTTAATTTCATGAATGTGGTGTGGGAAGGGAGAAGTAAATCCTTTTCAGATACTATGCTGGTGGCTGTAAACACCCTCTCACCCTACCCTGTGGTCTCAGTGACATGCTGGTGCTAAAGTGAAAATATTCAACCAATTCTAATAGACTGAAAATAAAAATAAACAGCTTAATTACATGGTGGGTGTTTTTGAATGGTTTTCTGAATTTTAAAGTGCTCATCATATGTCTCTATTATTTCACACTCCACAAGACTTCCTCGCTTGGAGTACTCAATGAAGTGAGATGGATGCAACAAATAGCCAGGAAGCATCATGTTTCCAAAGCTAGTATCTCGGCTCATTTCATCATTGAGGAGGGCAGTGAAATGGTAAGCGTTGTGGCAACATTGCTGCCCATACTTCTACTTGAATATAATGCGTAGCTCAAAACTTTTATTTCAAATCAGGAGAGGAGGAAACACTGGTTGAGAAATATTTGATTAGTCTTTGGTTAGCTGAGATGTGGATTTTCAGATTTAGGGATATGTTGTAAACTTTCAGAAGACAACCAAATCTATCAAATGTGGTGGCACTGCATTCAAAGGAAGCCTACACAAAAGCTTCATGACCACAGTGAAAATAAATACTGTGTCACGTTACTAAAGAAAAATCATTTTGAAAACTCCCTTTCCCTAAAAGTCAATTAGTAGACTATGTGATCCAATCAGGCATCACTGTTTTTGAACTTTTTGGTGTTGAAACTGTGCACAAAGGAGAGAGTGAGAAAGAAAAGAAGAGAGATAAACATAAAGTCAGAGATAGAGATATACAGATAGACAACAGAGACAGAGACAGAGATAGAGGAGGAGAAGGAAGTGAAAAAGGAGGAAGTGAAGGTGAAAGAAAAGAGAGAGTAAATGATGAAAGGGAAGAAAAGAATAAAAGATGAAAGGGAGAAAGTAATGTAGGAAGGAAAGAAGAAATGAAATACAAAACTTTTACAACTGGGAATGCCTGGGTGGCTTAGTTGGTTGAGGTCTGCCTTTGGCTCAGGTCATGACCCTGGGGACCTGGGACCTAGTCCCACATCGGGCTCCCTGCAGGGAGCCTGCTCCTGCTGCTGTCTATGTCTCTGCCTCTCTCTGTGTGTCTCTCATGAATAAGTGAACAAAATCTTTAAAATAAATTTTTTTAACCACTAAAGAAATAATGAGTTTCAAAAGTTTTCTTTCAGGAGCTTATGGATATATTGGAATAAATTAATAACTGGAATTCCTCTTTGGAAACTGTCAATTTATTTCTCATAAATACATTAGACGCAATTTTTACATTAGATACAGTTTTAAATCTTTATAATAACAAAAATGTCTTATCTACCATATTCATCGATCTTACTTGTGAATTCCATTTTTTTCCTCAAAGTCAATCTAGGCTGGTCTTTTGTTTTGTTTTGTTTTTAAGATTTTATTTCTATTTATTCATGAGAGATACAGAGAGAGAGGCAGAGACATAGGCAGTGGGAGAAGCAGGCTTCATGCAGGGAGCCCGACGTGGGACTCGATCCCGGGAAATGGAATATTCCATTTCCTGTTTCCTGAAGTCTCTTGGGTTCTGAGAAACACTTTTGTTGTTTTCATTTTGTTTTATTGCAGGTACAGATGGTTGATTAATCATATTTCTCAGGTCGTGGCACTTTCTTATAGGTTGATGCCAGGCTCCTTCTTGTTTTATGAGTGTGTGTGTGTATGTAAGAATATAGGTGAAGTATATACGCATTTTTATTCTCATTCGCCATTCCCATTTTCCTTATTCTCATAACAACCACTTCAAAATAATTAACATATATGCTTGAGATTGAATTTAACATTGGAAGTATATATGGTATCTTGTGTGTATGTATGTTTTTGATTACATATGTGACATCGTGCTTAGAGTTTTTTTTCATCTCTGTGCTTTAAAGATCCATCTACGTTCCTGTGTGTGTGTATCTGTCCATTTGGTTATTTCGAATTGCTGCATAAAATTCCACAGTGGGAATCTTTTACATCTTGCATATTTACCTCTTTTATATATAACTTGTGTTCCATTTTACACTACCGCACATAAATCTAGAGTAAACACCACAGAACATTATGGAATTTCACTGTATTGTATTGCTGGATCATAGACGTGTGAATACTCTGTGACAGATACTGCTGGATGTCTGCCCAGGAAATCACAACAGCATCACCACCATCTAGAGTACAAGAAGTCTTATCTCTAACTCTACTAATATTTGCCATTATACAGGTCTAATTTTTGTAAATCTCCTGGGCATTAAGAGATATCTCTTTCTTATTTTGGCTTTCAATTATCTAATTATTAATGAATTCGAACATCTTATCCTTTAGTTGCTACCACTCACTTTTATCCTTCTGAAACTTGTGAGTTCATATTCATTCCATTTTTCACAATTGGGTGACCTCTTTCTTTTGAATCATTAATTTCCATAAGTCCTTTATATAGTCAAAATATTTGTTTCATTTTACAGTGTCTTCTGTATCTTTAAACTATGATTTCACTCTGTGGTATGTTTTATTGAGCAGATATATATATATATATAATTTTGGAGTAACCACATTTAGTTGTTCTACAGAACAGCTTTCAAGAAATACATTATTTTCCTTGTTTAAATGCTGTTTCAGAGAACAGGAAAAAAAAGAGAAGTCAAAACAACTCACTCATAGAATTAGAAGAGTCTGAATTTAAACAATCAAATAAGATCATTACGAAAAATATACTCCACTTGAATTGTAATACATTACAAAATACTAAACACCAATAAATTTAATACTAATAAATTACTAACTTTTCCTAATAGTGGATTAAAAATAAAATGATTAATGGTTTATTAAGAAAATTCAAAGATAGTTCAATATTATCTATAATTCAATTATACCTCTAGAAGGAGAGCTATTGCAGGATTTTAAATAACAAAAATCAACAGGCAACACATATTCAAAGGAAAAGATTTAAGTGGATTCACTTTAAGGTTTGGAAAAATAAAAGTATTCCTGTTATCTATTGTGTAATGTAGTACTGTGGGCCATTAGCAACTGCATAGGCAATAAAAGAGCTATGAGGTGTAAGACTAGGAGAAAAGTCAAAACTTCATTATTCTTCCTAGAATATTAAACAAAATAAGGCAAATTATTAAAACTAAAGAGAAAATCAAACCAGATTGCCCAACAGAAGATAATTTCCTCCAAAACTAATAGTGTTCTTTGACTATATAAAAATGACCTGGAGACAATTTGAGAAAAACTAAGATTCCGTTACAATGGAAAAAAAAAAAATCCCCACCAAACAACCAAACCTATTAATTATTTGGATATTAAATTGTCAAAGAACACATGAAAACTCTTTGGAAAGAATTTTAAAAATACGTTTAATGACATAAAAGAACCAATTTAAGTTTAGCCCATCCTCATAGGTGAAATGGTCTAACTTTGTAAAGTTATTAATTCTGGTCAAATTATCCTATAATTTCAAAACAGTCCTTATCAAGGTATCACCTGGATTTTCAAAAAGAAACTTGATAAATATTATAAACTTAAATGTAAAAATGAATATCTTTGAAAAAAAAAGTCAAAACTGGGGACTTGACCACTAGATATTAGGACTTTGAAGCCATGGCAATAAAAACAGTTTTATAGTTCTAAAGGGACAAACATAATAACAGAACAGGCTAGAGAGAGAGGTCAGGGTTGGGTGTCCACAGGCTGCCCTGGTCTCTGGGGAGAAAAGCAATTGGCCCCTAGATGCCTGCAAAATTAGAAGCCTGACCCTCAGGCAGCAGCTTTTAAACTATGCACATAGGCCTCTTTCAGGAAAGACTGGGAGATGGGCATTTCTCTGTGTCTTCTGTGCTGAGCCCTGGCAGGGATAGCTGGTCAGGAACTGTTTCTTTATTTGGGTTGCTAAGTTTTAGATATCATTGCCAAAAGAGACAAAGTTTTCTGTTTCTTTTCTGCAGGCTCCAGAATAGCATCTGACTTTTTATTTGAAGACAATAAGTCAAGTTTCTTGGGAAATGATTTCAGTTTTAAGGCAGCCAGTTCCATACACAGAGAATTATGGACTGTGGAATTGAAAGAGACTCTGGAGATGACCACTCTGGACAGTTACCGAGGTAGGGAAGGATGCTCCAAACCTGCTCAGTTTGGAGGTCCTAGATGCAGAGCTGATGTATTTACTCAGTGTTCTTATCTTCTGAGGTATAGTTAGCTCCTGTACTGCCTTGGAAATCTCCAGCAGCAAATAGTTTATGTATTCCAACTTGCAGGGGGCAATTATATTGTAAAACTCCAGGTACATATAATTTTCTTCTATGTTTAACGGAAGTGTCCTTCCTCCTTGACCTCGCTTAGTCACTGATTCAAAAATTTTCTGTCAGCAACAGTACTTTTACTAACCACTGAATGCCATTGTTTCATATCGCTGATTTCTAGAACAGCAAAAATGAAGCTCTTCCAATATCCTGTAGAACTTAAAATACTGGCATGATTTTGGATTTTGATTCTTTCAACCATGACTTGGTTTTCAGACTTTCTCCATCTTGGTTTTCTTCCCCGGGATTAAGTGTCCCCATTAAAATATGGCACCCAGAACTGAACAAAATATGCCGGATGTGGTCTGAGCTACAGAGTGTAGGAAAACGATTACTGGTTGTAATTTAGACAAAGGGCTTCTACTAATGCAACCTCTGAATTGGACTTTTTAAAGGCATCTGCCTCAGACTGATGGGTCTTATTAAAGTTGTGGTCAGCTAAATCCTCCAGATCTTTTTCACATGAATTTCTGCCAAGCCAAGTTTCTCCATCCTGTACTTATACAATTAATATTTGAACTTTTATACAGGACATTGCATTTATTGCTATTAAATTTCATCTTATTGGAATTTGCTCAGAATTCCAGCCTGTCAGAACATTTTTGAATGTTGATTGTTGTATTTCTGATCCTTTCCAAATTTGTGCCTTTCAGATTTCATAAATTTCCTTTCCATATTGTCATCAAAATCACTGGTAAACAGGCCTAATGAGGCTGGGCCAGAGAGGGAATGAGTGGTTGTCCACTGGCAAATGGAGACTGAAATAAATTATTTGGGCTGATTGTTGAATTCAGCTGACCCACTTTTACTCAGCTTAAATTTCATCATGTACGTTAATTTCAGAGGAAATACTACTGGCTATTTTATTTAAATCAAGTTGTTTCTGCAGATGATTGACCAACTTTATAATATTATTTGGAGAAAAAAAGAAGTTCATTCATTCACTAACACCTACTGTGTGCCAGGCAACACTGTATGCTAGAGAAGTGCCGTATGCCGTTATAAGGGATTTGAATTTTAATTGTGAGGACAAACCATTAGAGAGTTTATGAGGCACAGTAAAATGATCTGAGTTCAGGTTTAAAAGATCACTTTGATACTAGGTAGAGAATAGATTGTAGAAGGGCAAGAGCATGAGCAGGGGACCAGTTATGGAGAGTAATTGAAGAAACACCTACTTCTGTGACAGAAGGTCTAGGTTCTACTCTCAGCTCCGCCACTGATGACAAAAATTTAGGAGAGACGTTCCAGCGAAAAACAGGGCTTCCCTTACCTGTGAAATAAAAGAGCAAGGTGCTTTGTGAAATAACCTCTACAACACTTACCAGCTCTAATATCCCACGTAGCCACAATTGGATCATCACTAGTTGATTTGTTTTCCGTCCACCCCAGAATGTTTCAGGCTCTACCACAATGCCACCTTCCCTTGGTTTCTGACATCCATAATCCTCCCTTACTTCAAATCGAGACTTTCTCTATTGCATGTGATGCTTCAAAAGTTGTGAGTGTTGGATCTTTGGAACAACATCTGCTAATTCTGTATGTGGGCCGGTAATGCGGAACTTACTTCCAGCAGATATACTCTTTTTCACGAATCCCTCACTTGGATGACAATCTTCATTTTACATCATTTAGCTGTTTTCTCTCTGAAGGCCTTCCTCCTTCTTTGGCAGGCCATAGCAAACTAAGAGCTGAATAGTTCTGCCTTCTTGTTATTGACTGTATATTTGGACGTTGTTATATCTGTATGTCATTGTAGATGAATTTGCCGCTGCCACAGCTATCATTGGAGTTACACAGGGCACACACCAGAGGATGTATTTCTGCAAAAATTAGCCAAAGAGACCTTCTTGCTGCATAGGCCTACCGTAGACCAGGAGTAGTCTCTCCATCTTCAGGAAGAAGTTCATCTTCTGCTGGGTTGTATCATCATCACCCGCATCAGCAGCAACATATTGTCCCTGAAATACATTAAATGTGTAGTATATGCCTGGTACTGAGCTAAAAGATTTATGTGCATTATCTCATTTTATAGGGCAATTTATTCAGACATCCACTCATTCATTTGATTACTATTTATGGTACACCTCGGATGTACCAGATACTGAGCAAGCACGGGGACGTGGGGGTAATCCAAGCAGTTGATTTCCTGCTTCGTATTGTGTGCAGCTAGAGGGAAAAGATAAGCCCTAAATAGGTGATCATAATGAAGTAAATATTATTTTCTGGAAAAAATGCAAGGTGTATAGGTGCTCCTAAGAGATGGACCCACTAGATAACTCCACCTTTTGCTATTTTCTGAATATACCACACACTCTTCTGCTTGAGGATTATTGATTTCCTGCTCCCATTATCTAAGGCTCTCTTCTAGAAATCCATATGGCTTACTCCCACATTTTAGTCATTCAAGTTACAACTTATTATATTGGTGGAGCCTTTTCCTGCCACCTTACTTAATGATTCATCTTCTCTCCTCATGATTTTCTATTCTTTTAGCCACCTGATTTTTCCTCAGGATTCACCAACACCTGAAGGAATATGTATGTCTCCCTTCAACCTACACCTCCAAAAAATAACTTGCATGAGACCAGAGACTTTGTTTTATTCACTGCCACTTCCAGAGTACAAGGACAATAACTGGCATGTACTAGGTTCTTGCTTGATAAATATCAGCTAAATGGTTGACTGATTGAATGAATAAATGACTGGGTGAATACTACATGAGAGCCTAGGCAAAAGCTTCAAATTCACCAGGCTGTGCCATAGATCAGGGCCTTGTGTTTTGCCCAACATGAGTAAAAGAGAGACAAGCATCTCTGGCTTAGAAAATGGCCATTTCACATTTGTGTTGGAGGATGGTTGTAAGTCTAAAATCCTGCACAGAGAGAAGAAATAATCTTGAGCAATTTTGTGAAAGAGACAACAGGATTTGTTACAGACAGGTGTTGAGCTGATGAATGAATGTGCACATTTACTAGCAAATAAGTGCATGTCTTGGTTTGTTCCTTTATGTAAGATTATATGCAATATTTCCATTTCCCAGTGTCCTGTGAACCTCTTACCCTTTCCTGGCCGAGTCAGTTCCTCTTCTCGTTTTTCCTAGCCCTCTTTCTACATATATCTGGCCCAGATTCTGTCCTCCTGTGTGAACAGCAGAGGACTATAAAAAGAAGGCAAGATCCAAAGTCAAATAGCAACAAGGGTCACAGAAACACACAAAAAAATCAGCTGAATGAGAAGCAGTATGTGGCCTTTGGGAAGCAGCACTGGGGAAGAGAGGAAGGAGCCAAGGGCAGTCTCTTTTCCTAGGCACAAGCTGGCTAGGAAACAAACCAACTTGATAGGGGAGGTATTATCTCTAGAGGTAGAAAGTGAAGAAGCAGAAGGGGTGCAATTGATGAGAAAAATCGGGTCCTCACATGGAAAGGCACACCTGGCTTCGGGAAGTCAGGAGACACAGAGATCAAGAGGGTCATAGTAAAGTCTGCAGGGATACCAATAGATCATTAAGGGTGTCCCAGCAACCAGGAGGAAGAGAAGGCAAAAGACCGGAGTTGTGAGGGGAGGGTGAGGGGAGGTGGTTTGGGGAATTGAGAGCATCCCAGAAGAAAGAGCAGAGCCTGGATGAGATCACTCCTCCTTTGGAGCAGACCCTGTTTTTTCCCCTTTGCATAACAAGAATCTCAGCATCTCACTCCCTTTCTTCACAGGAGGCAAGGTGAGGTGCCTTGGCAGCAGCAATATTCTTAGGCATCACCAAACAACTGATGAAAAAAATACTCAAACTCGTTTGTGGGCCTCACGAAATAAAAAATATGGTCTTTTTTTTCTTTGTTTTTTTTAATCTCCCTGGATTTCAGCTATTCCAGTATTTATATGCGGACAGGGCCTCAACTTGCAGCTTCACTCACCTAAGATGAAGGAAAAGCATAGTGGGAAATTATGCTGAAGGCCTGTTTTTAAATGTAAATGTACAAATGGGTCTCTCTGGAGAGTCAGCAGAGTTAAGATGTCTTGGCAGGTAAATATCAACATGAGGCCTTCTAAGTCCATTCCTTGTTTCTTCCTTTAAGAAATAAGAGATAATGTTCAGTGAATCACCAGATGGAGAATTTGTTCAGGCAAAATGGCTTTGCAAGTTCCCTTGTAAATCGCCTCTGGCTTCTAAAAAACAGTAGCAAATGTGCCGAAGACTGAATTAGCTAGAACAGAAGTTTCACTTTTTCACTACGAGAATTATCTGGGCCTGAGCAAAAACCTGGACTCCCAGAGTTGGAAGGGATGTGAAAAGACTGTCAACCAGGCCTCTGGTTTTAGTCAGAAAGGCTTAAAAAGTTAATGAAACAGTGTGAGGTCCCCTTCAGACGGGAGAAATCCATTCCCTTTATAACCTTGAATCTATACGAATTTGCTACCCACAGGATGTGGATACTGAGGGAGCGACATTGACCTCTACGTGATACATTTTGCAAAGCCCTTGCAGAGGTTTCCAAATGGCCTGACGTCTTTGGAAGAAGACAGCCATTTTAAAGTTGATGGCAAGAGATGAGACTCTTCTAGAAAGCCTGAGGTTGGAACTTTGTCTTGCTTTTCACACCTTTCAAATCTTCCAGAAGATAAGATTTGGTCGAAGATGAATTGAGCAAAAAACACTGTCTACGCTGAAAGATCCAGACCACCATATAGCTGCAAGGCCTGCATCTTGAGCATATTCAGCATTCTGAAGTGTTTTCAGGAAACAAATGCTCATTTAGAGTATTGTCTTAGAGGTTCCCCCCCTTCCCTCCCAGGACTCCATAGGGCTTTCCCCTCACAAGACTCCACAAATGGGGGTTCTGCTGAGGAAAAGACTTCCACCTTCAGTCTTCCTGAAGTAGAAAGAGGAATTGATTAAGTCATGGGACAGGGTGGGAAAAATAGCAGTTGGCTATTTTTAAGCTGCACCTTTCAACAGCTTGGGTTAAAATCAAGGCATTGAGTTAAAACCATAGAGCCACCTACCCAAAATTTACTGGGCTTTACATACATGTATTTCTTTTCTTGAAACTAAAGCTTGCACTTGGAGGAGGGGGAAAGCCTGAGGGGATTAAGGACTGTGTGCAATTTAAATTCTTTTGCATTTAGTGACTTTTTCTGGTTAGGGAAGGATTCAGGTATTTGGATAATTTCATAAACCATTGACTCTTTAAAGAGGAATATGAAGAAACATATGCCAATTGAGTTAGAAGCTGGGCATAACTGTGAGATAGATATTAGTCCCTTTTACCAAAATGTGGTTTATGAGGCTTTTAATAGAGATTAAATTGGTGGAAACCAGGTTTTACCTTATTATGGATTTGATAGTTTCTACATTTATCTCCCCAACGTAATACTGAACTGTTGGACCCAACGCAGAGTCTTTAACTCTGCATAGATCACCTAGTTCCATTTTACAAATAAGACATGACAAATTTCTGTATACAAAGCAAGACAATTCAATGGTGATTAGCTATTTCTTTCTATACAAACCCCTCCTGCTATCTCTGTTTCTGTTAATGGCCCTAAGAACCCTGGTGTGTAACTTGGGGGGTCACTTTGAGGTCTATACTCATGTCCCATCCTGGGATGTTCTTCACTTGCCAAAACTCTACCCATTCAGTGAATATTACTGAGTTATTCTCACTGCTAAAAACTCCTTATAGACGGTGATATATATACTATGAAGAAAAACAAAGCAGACTAAGGGGAAACAAATGACAGGTTTGGAGGGATGCAAATTTTAGAACCGCAGTCAGGAAGACCTGTCTGTCTGAGGGGGTGAAAAGAATGACCATTTTAAAAAGCAAAGTGAGGGGATCCCTGGGTTTGGCGCCTGCCTTTGGCCCAGGGCGTGATCATGGAGACCCCGGATCGAATCCCACATCGGGCTCCCGGTGCATGGAGCCTGCTTCTCCCTCTGCCTGTGTCTCTGCCCCTTTTTCTCTCTCTCTCTCTCTGTGTGTGTGTGACTATCATAAATAAAAAAAAGATTAAAAAGAAATAAATAAATAAAAAGCAAAGTGGGCAGAAGCTGGTGGCTTTCATGAATAGCAAGGGGCTTGGTGGTTAGAGGGAAGTGGGAGGAATTGTGGAGAGGCAGGCAGGGGCCACACATGTGGGGCTGGATTTTATTTCAAGTGTGAGAGCAGTGGATGGTTGTGACAATGACAGTGATGAGAGTGACAAAGTGCCACTCCTCATGGAGCTTCCGCTCCAGTGGGAAAAGAAAGAAGATGAATGAGTACACCAGATGTGAGCTGGTTCCTGCTTTAAAAGATTGCACCGCATTGACATTTACAAAGTCATGAATTCCTGGGGCTCCAAACTGCTGAGTTTTTACCCCAGTCAGCAGAGGGACATTATCCACCTTGAACTTTCATCTACTTGAGGGTAATATGTCAGCTTTTCATTGCTCTGCAGCATGGATTTAACGCTCAGGATGGTATACATATTTTCCAATCTACCTTTGTGTAGAAAATAAGATTTGATGTCTTCAGGGCCCTCATTAAGTCATTATACAAAACTGATTCGGAGAAGACTCCCTTTTCCCAAAAGAAATGTTTCATGTATGTTTGCTTTCCGATACTGGTTCTTAAGATGGATGAAATTATGACTTAAGCTATCAAATGGGAAATCTTGATGATATCCTGTCTAAAAGGTTAGAGGAATGTGTGTGTGCGTGTGTGCACATTGTCTGCCATCATCTATGTGAATTCAACATAAATGAATTAATGAAGGAGGATATGAGAAGAAATGAGCTGAGGCTGCTGTTTCTGAACTTCATTGTCTTTTGGTCTCTCTCTCTCTCTCTCTCTCTCTCTCTCTCTCTCTCTCGGTTCACTTAATGTAATTAAGTGAATATACTCCTGGATGAAGTAGCCCCCTCCTTCCTCTGTCTCACGTGTTATGAATCCCCCAGTGGTGACCACGGAAGCCAGCGGCCTCTAGTTCCCCCACCGGATCTCTCAGACCGCTTACAGAAGAAAGGATGGCACTAGCCAACTGGTTAATTTCTAGTATCATTCTGGAACCGTCCATATTCTTTGACCCTGTTTCCCTCTATCCAGATAAAGAGGTGAAAATCAGTGCCTAGTGAAATAAAAACAGATCTACGTTCCCATTACTCTCCAAACCACAGAGAAGGAACTGGGTCAGACCACTTGGCCTGAAGCTGCTACTTCTGTATAATAGCTTCAAAGGACTACCCTGGGCACCCATGGTTCCCCATAGGCCTTGTAGCAGCGATGATGTTTACAGGCAGAAGAGGATAGGACCCTGATACAGAGGCAGGAGGATGGAGCCTGGGGGCGGTGGGGGGCAGTGTCAGAGGAATGACAGGTGGAGACAATCCTGCAAAGGAACCGAGCCTTCTCCCTATGGCTTTGTATCCCCCTGTACAGGTCCAACACTTTTTTTCCATTCAGTTAAACTCCTATTCAGCTAGGAGGAACCAAAGAACCAAAAGGCTTCTTTAAACAAAGGAACCCAGAGGGTGGAGCCCAGACAGGTTGTGATAAAGGCCATCGTTCAAAAGAGAAGTGATGAGTAACAGAAATGCTAGCACCCTGCTTCAGTTTGAAACACTTATGTGGCTTTTAAAATTTATTTTTTGGGGGGAGGGGGTGTTGTGAGGGGAAGTTGAATGAAGACGAGGAGGAAGGCAAGTACCCACTTTATCCAAAGCCCGGGGGATTCGAGGTCCCAAGCGATGCCAATTTTGTACAGTTCATCTGAATGAGGGCTAAATAATAAAATCACATTATACAATGCAGAAGTCAAGCCAGAGCAATGAATACAGAACAAAGGTACTCTGGAATATGCCATCCTAATATTCCTGTCTGCGCAGTTTAGTGTTCTTAAATGTGTTTTATGTTTAATGAAAGAAACAATGACTTTCAGTGGAGGGAAAAAATAGATCTTTAAAGATAATCAAGGCCTTAACTACCTACCTTAGGTAGCTGAGAAAAAGCTACTGTACTCTTTATTTTTTAACACTCCAGATATGTAATTTAATGCAGGTCTAATGACAGTCTCAAACATGGGGCTTTAATCGAAATTGTTCAAGCTCAGTACTGTGACAGGAACTCACAAGCCCCCAACAGTGCTGTCCATTTTCTCAGGTTCTGTAAGAAAAAAGGAAAGAAAAAAAAAAACCTCTTGAACTTATGTTGCTATTGATGTGTAATATACAATAAAAAAACAGTTAAATTTCAATTACCCACAGGTAATTATAATTTTATTGTTTGACTGTACTACAGGGATTTTTGTAATTCCCAAGACTAATAATTTTCTATAATTTTACAGGTTGTCAAATAAACTATTAAAGATTATCTTTGAAAAGGCGTCTGCAATTGTAAGGACATATCATACTGTTCATGTACTGTATTAGTAATTAGAGATCCCTGGATAGTGAAATATCTGTGCTGGGAGCTCACCACCGGGTAGCACATTTCCTCACGGCCGCCTCTAATCTCCCACGAAAGCTTTCAAACTTCTCAGGTATTCTCTTCACTGCTGTAGGATGCGTGTTCAAATTTTATTAATATTCCCCCCAGCAATTCCAAACGGTTTGTCAAGATAAATCTCTGCCGCCGATAAATCTCTGCCGTGGGAAGAAGTTAGAATCAGAAGGATGGGCCCCACCTATTGTTAAAGGAAAAATCTCAGGGCCAAATGCAAATTGAGAGGCGATGGATTGGAATGCTGGCAGGATTTGGGGGGGGGGGGTGCGCGTGTGTGCGCGTGTGCGTGTAGAATAGAAAGGTCTGGGGGCAAAGATAGTTAGATAGTTATTTCTACCAATAACTATTAGAATCAATGATATGAAATTAGCCCCCATAGCGAGGTTCTTTCTGAAATTCTCTTTTGCAAGGCAATTTCCTTCTGTCATTTCCATGTATATATGGTGGAGTGGAGACCGTGGAGCCTAAGGAGATAAAGCCTGGGCTTTTTGACTCGGCATCAAGCCTCCCCTCTATGAAATAGCCACCAATGACAGAGGAGGGAGCTGCTGAGATGACTATTCAGAGAGCCTTTCATTCTCCTCCAAATGCACCAAGCTTGTCTGGCTTTCCTGCTTTTACGCAGCCTGCCTTCCTCCCCTCTCCTGTCAACTCCAACTCGCTCTTTAAGACCAGAGGAAATGTACTGAAGATGTTATTAACTCTTCTATTTCTATTAAGTAGTTTCTCTTCTGGGTTCTCAGAGGACTTTTTTTTTTTCATTTTTATTATTGGGGCGAGAGGCACCATGTCACCCCAAAAAGAAACCTGGAACTAAATAAACAGCCAGAGAATGCCTTCAGGTGTCTGAGGGATACGGGGAAAGACCCGGGAACCACCTTTAGGTCCAAACCGGAGATAAGGCCTGTGCTCCAGGTGCTGGGGGAAGTTGGATACCAGAGCAATGGTAGTGACTTAACCGCAAGGACAAGAAATTGAGAGGTGCAGGGAAAGGCAGACAAGGAGAGAAAAACAAATGCTGCCTGGTTTCACTGGTTATTTGGACAGAGACTGTCTGAGAAGGTTTGAAAAGTTCCATGGGGTCTGTAGGCTTGTGCCAGACATCATCATACCAGGCCCTACCGGGGGCCTACCAGTCTAAGCATTGCATTTTCTGCAACTCTATGCTTCAAGCATCTCCAGGACTGGCCCATGAATTCCTAGTGGGCAGATACTGTTGCATTCACTTCTGTGCCCCAGGACCTCACCTAGGAGGTAGTCACCTAATACATGTTTGCTGACTAGAGTTTTACGTGCACCGATGATCTGGGCTCCTTCCCTGGCCCTGACACAGTCTGTCTCTATAACCCGCACAGGATTGAGGCTCAGATTTCTATACTATGTTATACCCCCATTTCCTTTTCAAAGTCCGGAGGGAGAGTAGAAATCATTCTTTACTAGCACCCTAAAATCTCTCCCACGTGGATACTTCTTTCTCGAATTCCAAAATAGGAGAGTAAAATCTTAACTGTGCAACCAGAAACAAGTGCAAATGCAACAAAGGGCAGCAACCAGGTAGTTCTTTCTCACCGCCGGCTAAATGGTTGGTTGGAGATTTTGCATGAGGACCCCATTTGGTGAGAGTAAGAATTTACTGGTGTGACACAGTGTCCTGTGAGTGTGAGTGAAGAGATGTGGAGGGAGAAAGTAGTCATGGGAGACAAAAAGGAACCAGAAAGAAGGTCTTAGGAAGTCCAAAGACATTATTTTGTCATCTTTACATTTTGCTCAGAGTTTTCCTTGGTAAGAAAAATTGATCGTAGTTTGATTTGCAGGTAAAAAAACCAAGGTCAGATTAAGAAGTAAGGCGATAATTATATCAACCTTACAAGATAATAAAGCTTTAAGGAATGTAAAGATGATCATTAAAAAAATTCTCCAAGGCCACACTGGACAACCGCATAGTAAGGACCCAGAATGAAATCACTTGCCTTTTCATCCCGTGCTTTTACTGTACTTTTCTGTTTCCAATCTTGGTGCCTGCAACACACAGAAGAGACTCTTCACAAATGATTATGTTAAGATGCAAATGAATTAAGTACAGAATAGTGACAATATTAGTGTTTAAACAAAGATGATTTTTCTTTAGCAGTGCACAATCTCCGCGCAGATTTCATTCTCGTATAACGTCTTCTCCTTATTGGCCACAGCAAAGCTAGTATTTGTCCTGGTGGTGTAAGCATTCTGGGAGCTTCACGTTCAAAATGTAGAATTACAAAATAAATAGACCTTATTGCAGCATGTCTTACTTCTCGATAAGTCATTTGGTAACAGCTTTGTGCCCTGGGCTGAAGCAATGTCAAGGTCAATTATTTCATTCAAGGCCCCTAATTAAGACTACTTTTTTGGGGTCAGGATAATGCATTACTTTACTTTAATAGAGAGGAGATCAAAGCTCTACCTTAAATTTTCCTGATGCAAAGCAGTGCTGTTTTAACCTACGTTATAGTAACAAGGGGAGAAACGATTTACTTATTTGGAGCCCCAAATAAGGGGGACCTTATTTGGTGGGACCCCCATCCCTCCAACCCAAAGATGCTGTGGAGATCAATAGAGATAGAGGATAGGGTTACAGACAGGCTCAACTTCTGCTCTCCTTCCATGTCCTAAATCATTTTCTTTTGTCTGTTTGTTTCTTTTGTTTGTTTGTTTTCAGCTCCAGAAGGACCTTGATTTCTATGGAAGAAGCTTGCATGAGCAAAACCAGTTTGTCCAGAAATGTATAGATGAACACCTTCATTTACTTCTGAGATCCTGGGTTCTCATGGCCCCTGTGCTGATGTTGCTGCTCCTGTTGGAGCAGAGACTGTGTGTGGGAGATGAGCACCCCCAGATGTACTTCATGGGGCTCAAACAAATTCACCTTCTACAGTGTTTAAAAAGCAAGATATTTCCCATAAAATCTCCATCTCTGGAGTCTCAAAGAGAGAAACAAAAGCTCTCCCAGTATTCAGCCCATATTCTTAAATGGTAACAACTGGCTGGAGCTGAGGAATGGCTGCCTCTTTGGGTCAGGATGTACATTCAAGTTTGTCACCATCCCAATTGCTTGTTGTTGCAAGGGTTACAAGCTGGGTGACATGGAAACCCGGCTAACACAGTTTGTTTGGTCGGTATAACCCCTAAATTATTATTAGTATGTATTTTTTTAGAAAGTTGTAATGCTTATGGGCAGCTTTGAAACTCTGCAGTTCCACTGGTCAACCTTCCCATTGCTCTAGACCTGGCCAGATTCATGTACTTCTACTGCCGGCCTTGCAGGGTAGCAGCCCTCCCCCTTGTCCTACCCCATGTCCCCTCAGCCTGCTGGAACTCCCCTGAGGCCCACAAAGGCAGTTTCCAGCAGACACACAGCTGTCCACCTCAAAAGCCTGTGTCTCCCTCTCCCTTTCATTGCCTAAGGGCTTCCCCCTCAACTCTATGCGCATTCTGCAGGCACAAAGAGGTAGTGCCGGGCATAGGTGCCCATGCTGTAGCCCTCCTGCTGCGGGTGTGTGTGTGGGGGGGGGGTGTGGGGGAGGGAGGGTAGGGTGGGGGGGTGGCAGTGGAAGCACACCTCAGTCACCCCAATACCAGGTGGAATGCTTTTGGATGTATTTCACATGGTTTCTCAGAGGGTCCCCCGTGCAAGGGAGCCCCACTGCCCACAGCAAGAGTCCGCTCATGAACTCATCCTTCGTGGCTTTTCTCCCTTAGAGAGAGCTGAGACCACTCTTCTTAACTTGAGCTTCCTGGGATTGCCTCCCAAATCCACTGTGTGCCCCAAGCTTTGAGCTCGGGTTGCTACCCTGGGAAACTACCCTAAGACATTATTTAAATATATTCTACTGTTGAGGGCATCTTAACAGCTACACACTGTGAGAACGGCTATCGGGGTTGGGATGGTTCTGGGATCTATGTCACGGAAGGAAAGCTTGTAGGAATTGTGCAGAGAAGACTTAAAATAAGCCTGATAACTATAGTCACATTTAGGGGGAAAATGTTCTCTGAAAAGAGAGATAAAATGGACAGGTTAGCTCTAGAGGGCGAGATTAAGACCAGGAAATTTGACCCAGGCAGATGGTAGGTTTAATATAAGGACACATTTTTAATCTTTAGAGCACACTAAAATGGAATGGACTGCTTTGTACAGAGGTTCACATTTCCTTTCAGAGATTTGAAGTAACGGAATTCCCTTACTTTACAAAGACCCTTATAATCCATGTTGCCCACACGCATTTATTTAATATCACAAACATGGGACATACAAGGGAATCTTGCAGTTTATCGGACTGAGTGGCTTGTCGGATGTTTCTTTTAAGGTGCAAGAAAGGGAAAAGAAAGAGATAAAGCTGGCATTTGGTGATGGGAGTAGTCCCCCTCCCATTATAGGGATATAATTTAGCACCCCTATAAAACCTAGGAATGCCTCAAATCAAAATGCATTTTTTTCTCTTCACACTGAGAATCTCTTAAGTGCACAGGAACACATGAGATCAGGTGAATTATCTATTATCGGAAAGATATTTACGATGCCTAAGGTGGAAGGGCACGATTCCTATCTGCTCCTCACAGGAACTCAAACACGATAGTAAGCCAGCAGGGAGGAAATAGCTGAAATATTTGGAGGAACAGACCCTCCCTGCCAGAGGTTACAGTGAATTCAAGTGTTTTCCACTTCTGCCCTTCTTCAAAGCTACAAAGCAATGAGGTAGTCAAATTAATGAAGTATTGTAATAGAAATGGAAAGATTAGAGTGTGCCGAAGAGTGGAATACAGTTTTGTTCTTAAGAGGCACGATAGATAGGAGAGAAGCACTTTGATGTAAGAGGCTGGCTGGAGGGGCTATTCAGCTTCAGTGTCACCAAAAAAAAAAGGAAGGAAAAAAGAAAAAAGAAATGAAAAGAAAGAAAGAAAAATCAGAATGGGCTAGCATGATTTTGTTATCATTACAGATAGATAACGCGTGAGAAAATAGACATTAGCAGGTTGTAATTCAATGGAGGGTTTCAGATAAATGTAAGCTATGAGAGCAGGGCTCTATCCAGCGTACACTTTATCAGAACCTCCTGTGGGTTGAATTACAGCTCCCATAATGGCCAGTGGTCTTCCCATTTATATTTATGGATTCCAGTCCTCCCAACAAAAGTAAAAAAAAATAAATAAATAAATGGAAATTTGCTACCAGAGCCCACACCAAGACCTAAGTGAGGGAATCCCCAAAGTGACGGTGTTCAACTTTCGGGGAAGTGGCAACTCCAATTTGCTCACAAGCCAGCATCACACGGTGGAACTTTCACATGTTCATGAGAAGCTTAGTCCTAATTTTGAACATCAAGGTCTTTAAACACGAGAATGAGAGTGTTGGTTCTTTGAGCACAGATTCAATGAACTGTTAAGGCCACTCACATCATTCCTCAGCCTTGGGGGTTCCTTATGATGACACAGGCACTAGGACAATTAGGAGACCTAGTGTCATCTTACCTACCTCCTTGGCCTGCGCTGGCGACACCTCCAGCACAGGGTACTGGCTTCCGTCCCGCATCCCTGTCCTCCTGTGGGTGGGCCACAACAGGTGACTTTTTCAATGACACGCTAGTTCCTGCTCTCCTGCTTGTGCAAGTTGATTTCGCTGGGATTTTCTTTTGATGATACTAATTCCGCCAAAGATAATTAGGGAACAAGGAAGTCTGCTTTTACATTCGTGCCTTGGGATGTACAGATTTAGCATCGGAAGGAAAATGAACTTCACTGACTAGAAAGGCTAGAGGAAACTCTCTTTTCAAAGAGAAATGAATGCTTCTTAGGTTTTGAAATCATCCGAAAGAATTAAACCTTTTTATTCTGACCCTTCTGGTGATACGAGCGTGCCATCATTTGTTCAGCGTTCGTTTTCTGCTCCGACACAGCCAGCCAATGCAATGGGTTGGTAATTGTAAGAAGGAACTTATTTTTCAATCAACAAACTCTTCAAGCTGCTGCTGGTGGTGTTAATGGGTGTCACTGTGTTATTAATGTTGGAATATTTCACATTTAACATATTTCCTGAAGAAAAAGATGAAAAAATAATAATTCCACAGCCCGGTCTGTTTTTTGGATGATGCCTTGCATGGAACTTTCTGATTAGAGCCAAATGTGTCTGGTTGTCGAAGACATTCCATGTGGTAAGACTGACAGTTTGTTTTAAAGATTTCAGGATAAGACAAGTGGCAGTAAAATGTCACAAAAATGCAATATTTTAGTGGGGGAAAAGATCGCAACCTGTCCGGACATCATCCCTGTCTCTTATCAATATACCTACCAGATTGAAAATTCCTTAACAACAGTTACTGTGCCTATTCTGTATAAGTGCTGTTGCCCCACAACTACATGAAGAATGTAGCAGGTCATTAATGCACATTTTTAGGATTTAAAATCTTTTTTAAAAATTACCAATAAGAGATGGAAAATACTCTCCCTTAGCTGCTAGAGATATTGCTGTTAAGTATTTTAATGTAGCTAGGAGTTTACAATAACACTTAACCTTCAATGGGGAACGTGACTTGTAGCATAGGAAAAAATTCATACAGTACTGGAAGGCAGTTGCTCAATGTGGGACGGTTACAGAATTGGGATAACATAAACAAATTCTGCCCAACAGACCAGATATGATGATGTTTGACAAACTTATTGATATTGCAACTCGTCTAAATTCACACAGCTAATACCAATGAGTTCCAGTGAGTATGTGGGTCTGAGAGAGGAGATGAAATTAATATGTAGACTGAGAGACTTCAGAGCAAAGTCAATTATCTTTTCGGTGACTAGGGTACTTTGCATACACAAATTAAATATTATAAGTAACCGAGAATTAATTTTATACTGGAATCAACTCTGAATATTGTACTCTCGTACACCTGTTATATTAGTGGGATATTTTTCATAACAAAAAATAATGAAATTGACTATTTCTCTAATTTTAAAGTTTATAAAGAATCAAGTTATATGGCAAGAAGAAAAAAGGCAAAAATGTGAAGGAAAGGAAAAAGCAAGTAATTGCAATTTTAAAAAATGAAGGCTATATCCTTGCATGTGAGAGAAAAGCACTTTTTCAAAAGAAATTAGTTATTGTTCTCTTTCATGTAATATTTGCTACTTAAAACAGTATCATTTTACCTATAAACAAGTTTAAAGCATAACAATGAAAGAAATATTTATAAACTCATTACCTGAAATACTAGAACATTAACGATTCCATTATTTTGACATTCTTCATCTTATCTCTGTCTTCCCACTATCCTGAATTTTATATTCATTATTCCTTTGCTTTAAAGAAATAGTCTTAACCCCATGCGTATATCCCTAAATACTACATTATTATTTCTTGTTTTTAAGCCTTATAAAAATGGTATAGTGTTGAATATAATCTTTTATGACTTGATTTTATCAGTAAATAGGTTTTCTAAGATTTATCCCCTTGTGGGGTATAGCTGTTGTGTATTCATTTTTATTGCTGTATCATGCTCCACTATGTGTATATATTACGAATGGTCCATGTGTTGTATTAGTCTGCTGCCATAACAAAATAATGCACATTGGGTGGCTTAAACAAAATAAATTTGTTTTCTCACTGCCCTGAAGGCTGGAAGCCCAAGATCATGGTGCTAGCAGGGTAGGTTTCTAGTGAGACCTTCCCTTCTAGCTTGCAGACAACTGTCTTCTCACCGTCTCCTCACATGGCCTTTCTTGTGTGTGTGTATGTGTGTGCACTCCAGGGATCGCTTCCATTTCTTATAGAGACACCAGTCTATGTGATTAGGGTCCCACCCTTATAACTTCATTTAACTTTAAGAACTTCCCTAAAGGCCCTGTCTCCACATGTAGTCATACTGAAGCTTAACACTTCAACATACGGATTTGGGAAGGTGGGCACAATTCAATCTATAGTGTGTATCATCCTGTTGAAGGACACTAGGTTTTTGCTCTTATAACCGATGCTTCTCTGAACATTCTTAGACATGTCTCCTGGAGCTCATGAGTAAGAGTTTCTCTAAAGCATATAAATAGAAGTGGGATTGCTGGCCCATAAGGCACGCAAATGTTCAAATTCACAAACTGGCACCAAATCATTTCCCAACATGGTTGTATCAAGTTTTATTCCCATCAGAAGTGTCTATGCAACCCCAAAGGTCCACACCCTTACCACCAGTGGTTATTACTAAACATCTTAATTTTTACCAACCTAGTGAGCATAAATGTTACTTTATTGAAGTTTTTAAAGTTATTTCCTTAATTACAAAAGATTTGGGGTTTTTTCATTTCTTTGCAATTTGGATCCTATTTTCTATAAAATTTCTATTTCATCCTATTCTTCATTTTTTGTAAGCTTCTATTCTTAAAAAAAAAAATCTATTGGTAGACATTTTGTGTGGATTTTAGATGCAAGATCTTTGCTGATTATATGTGTTGCTGTATTTCCTAAGCCCTTTATCTCAACCCCACTATTAAAAAAAAAAGGCTTGGTTCTAGGCTTTACTAAATCCTTCACTATTTTGTGTCCTAAACTGTTTTAAGATGAAGCATATAAATTTATTTGGTTAATAAATTCTTTTGACCCATTTTATTAACACCTACTCCATGCAAAGGCACTGAATGCAACACTCTGTAAATTGGTTATGGTCCTTGCTCTCAAGATGCTGAAAGTCTAGCTCAGAAAAGCAACTGAGTAGATGTATGATACTAAAGCATATTATCTGGGTTATAATAAAAGGGCCCGGAGATCCCAAAAATCCTTTAAAATAATTTAAAGCTAAAATTGATTGAATTCTTACAATATACAAAGGTAATCTCACTTACACCTTTGAAGACCCTATAAGATTGTTGCTCTACTGCTGTATTTTAAAAGTGGGAAAACCACTGGTTTAAGCACCCTGCACTTGCTCTTCTGTTTTTCATGAATACTCTTCCCTCCCAGGACCCGGAGTGTATCTTCCTACCTACAGTTTGGGTCAACACGTAAATGCCATTCATTGCGGAGGCCTTTCCTAATTATCTTGTCTAAAACTCTAAGTCCTGGGGCCCCTGGGTGGCTCAGTGGTTGAGCGTCTGCCTTTGGTTCAGGGCATGATCCCAGGGTCCTAAGATTGAGTCCTGCATCAGGCTCCCCTCAGGAGGCCCGCTTCTCCCTCTGCCTATGTGTCTGCCTCTCTCTCTGTGTCTCTCATGAATAAATAAATAAAATATTAAAATACTAATAGTATCTTAAAAAAAACCAAAACTCTAAGTCCTCCCTCTGTTCTTTACTTTGGTTTTTCTTTTCTCATAGCGCTCACCACTACCCCAACTTATGCTATATCACTGTTTCCTTACCCACTGGGCAAGATCTTGGATGGTTTTTAATCTTTTCAAAACCCCCAGTACCTAGACTGTGCCTGCTATACAATGTGTCGTCAACAAATAGTTGTCAAGTACATGAAATACAGGAATGAATGATGGATGAATGATTGAATGAATCAACAATGGGCTGAGGGTACCATCAGAGGTTTCGCAGGTTGTGACATGAACCCATACTTCCACAAACAGTCCACAGCAGAAACATAAAGTAGAGGAATGGGAGAGAGAAAATAGAACAAATTATAACAAGACAGGAGAAGAACTGTGAAGTTACACAAGAGCAGCGGGGAGGCCCGTAGTTCAGAGCTTCAATTCTGGTATCAGATTATTCAAAACCCAGCATTGAAGCCTTTTTACTGAGTAACTTCGGGCAAGTCACAGAGGCATTATGCCTTCTGTCTGTAAAATGGGGATGCTATTATCACTTGACTCATTGGACTGTTGGAAGGGTTAAATGAGATAATCATAATGGCCAGTAGCAGTAACAAGCACCTGTGCTAGGGCAGCATCTGTGCAATAGGAAGGAAGAAATCAGTGAAGAGATGTTGGATGGTAGGACAAAAAAGCCTTGGGATATATAAAAGGGAAAAACCTGCAAAAGCCTCATATTTCTGCTCTTTCGGATCAAGGAATGGCAATAACTTGAGGTGAGATCCAGCATCCAGATACGGGATTCAATTTTGAATAAGTCAGAAGGTAGGGAAGAGTAGCAGGAATGGCCAACTTTGTACTGCAATGTTGGAGGGTTACCCAGGAATTTTACATGGAGATGTCTAACAAAGGTTAAGAGTATACACAAAGGAGTCAGGACAAACTTTTAAAGTTATTTGTTTATTCTCCAAGAAGTTCTTCAACAGGATTTTCTTTAACAGTTCCCTTCCCTTTGTATCTCAAATATGGTTTACCGAACCTGAATTTTGCTCTCTCTCTCTAAGCCTTATTACTCTAACAAGTACTTCGCAGATCTCATGCATTCCATGAGTAAGCCCGCAGTCTAGTGGATCAAAATAAAGACCCAGTCTCCATTCTTAATCCCACCCTCATGCCTGTCCCCAGTCTTTCACTGCCTTGAGGAACTAAGTAGAGACTCTCAAGCTCCATGTGGATCCTAAAGACTTGATTCAAATGTACTGTGGGGCTGAATAAAATGGATGTTAAGGGACCCCCCAAGGGGTGATGACCAACCCTCCAATTTGCAAACCAGAAAGCTCTTGTTTACCACGCTCAATTTTAACCACACACATTCCTACTCAGAGGAAACAGCATGCTCGGAGGCAGTCAAAGAGCGAAAAGGGATAGTTAGAAATCTGTAATAAATGTATGTAAGTGAGACAGAAAATTAGAAAATGGCCACCTGCCAGCAGCCACATAAATTTTGGAGGAAATGCATTTTCTACTGGGATGCTTTATCATAGGAATTGCAAATATTTATTAAAAGTATTAAAATAGTCAGAATGTTAAATGTTTCCTCCAGTGGCGAAATTTCACATTGCCACATTAGAAGATGGGATATTCTGATACAGTGTTTATGAAAATGACTTCGTTTTATTAGTCTGTCATCCACAATAAATGGGCAGGTACCTTTAAAACAAGATCTATTGAAGATAAAAGAGATTTGGGGGAGGGATAGCAACCCATTGAGCGAAGGTGGCTTTGCCTACGCAAGTACATCCATCTCAGAACCTTTCCCAAACGATGCCAATGAACATTTTTGTTGTTTTGACATTAAGTTTCTTGGATTTTGCCATCCTGTGAAAACCAAAAGTAGTATTTGCCACTCGCCGGCCAGGCTCTCTCATGCAAGATACACCTGATGACTACATGGATGGTCGGGCCTTCGCGGGTTCTCAGACGCAACTAACAAGCACACCCGAGCGGAGATGATAAACTGGACTCTGGACGAAAGGCAGATGGAAGGAGGTGGCCGCTGTACTGCAGCAGGATAATAGAGATGACAGCTAGAGCACATCATTACCGAGTGGCACTAAGTTGAAGAGTGACAGGATGAGCTGGACAGATTACCTCCCTAAGAGGCTTGTGGTTCGTGCGAGGCACTGACCTAATAAAGATCTTATGCCATCACCCAGCAAAGATAAAGAGAGCCTTTTCCCATCATAAGATACTCTCTTGTGTGAGTCGGAACGGCTTCCTGAATCCTGCCCATGAAAATGTGAATGGTGCTAAAGGGAACCCTGCCCAGCTGAAATACGAGGCGGGGTGACGTGAAGGGAGAGAAAGGCAGGACCCATTGGGAGGCCAAGCACTTGTTGGTCAGAATAATTAAGAAGTCATTAGCCTTCAGTAGATGGGTAGACGGGTGGAGTGGCCATCATTCTTAGCAGAAGGCAAGCATTCTGTTTCAAGTGTGAGTTCATTTATGCAATGGACATTCGGGGGGCATCTTTGCAAAGCTGACAACAAATCTGGGTGCTGGAGATTGGAGGTGAACAACAGAGACTCAAGTCCTGCCTCAGAGATCTGACAGTCCGGTGGGGAGGAGATGACTGTTTACAAATGAATACACGGTGTGTTACGAGGTAATGATGGCTCTGGAGAAAAAACAAAACAGGGTCACAGGGTAAAAAGTGACAAACAAGGTCAGGGAAGGTTTGCTGGATGTGGCGATGTTTAGTGGGTGCCTGAATGCAGTTAGGGATCTGTCCAGATCCCACGGGACTTGAAGGAAGAGCATTCCTGGCAGAGGGAACAGCAAAGGCAAAGGCTCCCTGGTGTGAGCTGAATGTTGGGGTGTTGTTGTTTTCTCCAGCTTCCAGCCAGCCTTCCAGAAAGGAACATTAAAGATCTGTGAGTATGTCAGACCTGCTCGGTCACTGCTAATTTAGGTATCTCTTTTGGTTTAGTTTCTGACATGGTTTCAAGTTCCCTTGATCTACCCAGAAGAGGGATAACAATATCTGATGGCAAAAAACATTCTCCAGCCACTTGGGTGTGTCAGTAGTGTCTCAACTCGTGTGGTGTGGGAGCACCTGACGGTTCAGTGGACTGAACTTCCAAATTTTGCTACAATCTCAAGATGATAGCACAATCATCTTCATGAGGTATTAAATTGTGAGAATTTATACGTCGGCTCTCCAGAAAGCCATTCATTTATTCTTATCCTCCTTACCCCATTCTCCTTCATTCCTCTTGCAAGTATTATCTATCTACAGGTGTAATGCAGTTGGCATGAGGTACTCTGGGAGATACCAAGCAGTGGGCAATAGGCTAGTGGGATGCATGTGGACAGTGTTTAGATAGCCCTGGTTTGAAATCTGTGTTCTAATTTCCACAAGCTCTGTATGGCCTAGAGATTCCTAACCATATCACAGTGGTGTATCAGAACCTGCCCCGCTGGGCTTCCGCGGGAGTTAAATGAGATTATTTTAATGGTTTAATACGATGCCTAATACAAAACATGTGAATTTATAAATGTTGGTACAGAGTCATCAGAACTTCTTAAGTGTTCCTCTACTTTTATCTATTCCTATAATACATTTGGATCAGTTATTCTGAATTGGTATTGAATTTTAAGATCACTTGTTTCTACAATTTATTGAGATACTTTACAAGTATGAGAAAGGGGCACCTGGTTGGCTCAGTCAGATAAGCCTTCAACTCTTTTTTTTTAAAGATTTTATTTATTTATTCATGAGAGACACAGAGAGAGAGAGAGAGAGATGCAGAGACAGAGGCAGAGGGAGAAGCAGGCTCCACGCAGGGAGAGTGACGCGAGACTCAATCCCAGGTCTCCAGGATCAGGCCCGGGGCTGAAGGCAGTTCTAAACCACTGAGCCACCTGGGCTGCCCCAAGTCTTCAACTCTTGATTTTGGCTGAGGTCAGGATCTCAGGGTCTTGAGATTGAGCCCTGCATCAGGCTCCACACTCAGTGAGGAGTCTGCTTGAAATTCTGTCTCTGTCCCCAACCCTGCTTGCTATAAATAATAAATAAATAAATAAATACATAAATACTTACATACATAAATAAATAAATGATTTAATTAATTAAAAAAACCACTTTACAGGTATGAGAAGAGAATGAAGAGTGAAAAGAAGGACATGCCATTCTCAATATGTTCATTTATCTCACACATAGATATTCAGTGTCTGCTTTGTGCTGGGACTGAGGATCTAGCTGGAAACAGTAAAGGAATTCAGGACTTGAAGATAGTAAGAGGATGACTTGGGATGGAAAGGATATAGATAAAATCAGGATTAGAAAGCTAATTATTTCACACCGCCGGAGATAGAGATGCTGCATTTGATAGAACTGTGAGGTAACTAGCTCGACGAGACCTCGGACCACAGGAAAGAAGAACTCGTCACTTCCTTCCTCTTCCTGCCTGGATTGCAGGGAATTCTAGGAGAAGCTGCAGTCATCACCAAAATATCATGAAGTCACAGTACCAGTCCTAGATGATCTGCCACTGAACCTCTTGTTCTATGAGCCTGACACACCCCCTTTCATTTGGTTAAGACAGTGCAGTTGAGTTTCTATGTAAGATCCTGGCTCTCACTAAGGTCAGGATCTGCTATTTTCCAGACGTTATTCTAAGGACTGAGGATTGTGCAGTTGTGTTTCTCTGTGGGCCAAATCTGTTGTCTAAATTTGTTTTCATTTTCTAACCATAAAATATAGGAGATAATGCCCTATGATAGCCCGATAATGGAAGGGCTTTGACCTGGGTTAAGATTACCATCATATTGAAAAATCTGTGTTAAATGTTCCCTATGACCAAAGCAATGATAACCTCTGCCTGAATGCATGTATAGGCTCTGGGGTTCCATGGATCCCTTCGGACTATGTGTTTTTAGTACAACATAAAAGGATGAAGAGAAAAAAAAAAAAAAAAAAAAAAAAAAAAAAAAAAAAAAAAAGGATGAAGAGAAGAACAACCTTATCCAGGAACACCTCAAAAAGGGGATTTTGGCATGGGATTCTTAGTTGGGAAAAATGAAGGGATTGCAGAAAGTTCTGGATGAGAAAGAAGTGAATAGAGGCAAACATTCATCAAGATGGTTCACTGTAAACCTTTTGAAAAGTCAGGAATAGAAATAGTGTGCGCACGTGTGTGTTGTCAGAGAGCTACTGGGGCACATGCAGGAAAAGAATCCTTAGGCTTTTTCCCACACCTAGTGCAGAGGGACAGAGGAGAGGCAGGGAGAGAAGGGAAGGAAGGACCAAAAAAAAAAAAAAAAAAAGGTGAGGGAGGGAAAGTTAAAAGAAAGGTGGGGGTGGGAGAAAGAAATTAGGAGGGGAGGGCACGAACAGAGCATGGGGACAGTGAGAAGGCAAGGCACATGTAGAGGCTGCCTGCTGTGGGAGACAAATGCTTCCCTGGCCCTCTCTCATCATATCCTCACCTCTGCTCTAAAGACGCAGATGCTTTCATCTCTCTGCAGAGGTTAAGGAAGCAGGTGTAAGGAAGGGAATCAACTTGCTCATGGTCCCATGGTTGCTAAGTGGCCCACATAGGATCCAAAGTCCAGGAATTCTATAGAACTCTGTGCTTTATGCAATCTCTGTAAGGGCACGAGCCAAGAATCTCTGAAAAAGGGTTAGTTTATTAAATGAATATTTATTGAGAACCTACAAATGCCCCGGAGATACACCAGCGGGAGAGCTTAAATCCAGGAAGGGGAGATAATTTAATAGGTACGGTGATGTTAATAGCTGTGGAGAAAATTTAAGCATAGAGACGTGCACAGGTTTGGGGTGAGGGTTACTCTTGATATACGGAGATTGTGAAGCGTTCAATGGTAAGGCGGAACTTGAACAGGAATCTAATATAAATAAAGGAAGTGAGCTATGAGGCCATCCTGGGAAGAACATTCCAGGGATGCACAGCAACAAGAGCAAAAGCCCTGTGGCTTTTAACAGCTTGAGACAACAAGGTAGCAGGTAATTTATACTCAGGTGTGTAGTCAATTCAATTACAGCTAGTCAGTGGTGGAAGCATCATCCAGGAAATACTATAAAATGTATAAAGTGTATCAAATGCTTCAAGTACAACGGAGTTGGAAAGAGACCGGATCAGAGATGGCATTACAAAGGATGTTTGCATGAGTCTTAAAAAATATCTGCCAGTGAACCAGGCTCTATTGTCTCTAGAAAACTACGGCAAAGAAATAAGAAACAGAATTATCCACTAAAGTTTGACGCAGGGAAAAAAAAAAAGATCTCTGGTATTGGGTCAGGTCATATTTTGTGTTTTTGTTCCATTTCCTGCTTGAAGGGTTTCCATATTGTAGTGAATCTGTGTGTGGCTGTAATGGGGGCTTCCATCTGTGATCCTGGAAGAGACAGGTCCCAGAGCATAAGCCTGGTCATTCATTGTCTTGGGAGGAAACTCAATTCAGACCTTAGGCAGAAGGACATCCATATAGCACAACAGATAATCTCCTCAAGACCAGCTGCTCCTTGCTTTTTGGGCATGGAAGAGGACCCAAATTACAGAATCTGGGACCAGCTCTGTCCTGGGTGCCACATATTGTTTTCCCTCCTGGCAAGAACAATCAGTGTAGCCTTTTCTGTAAGATGCATGCCAATGTGACACAATAGAAGAACAAGCCCATCGAATGTGAACCAGGGTTTTTGGTGGCTACAGAAAGGCCTTTGTCAAAATGAACTCTTGTTCATTAGAGTCCAAATCCAAGAAGCTCACCTTCTTATTTTCATGCATTCCTGTTTTCCCTGCAGCTCTTTCTCCCTGACACATGACTCCACCAGAGACCACTTCCTGGAGGTGAGTGCCTTGAGACAACAAACCATGTCTGATTCTTCTCTACATCCCTGCTGCTTTCGTTACAGAGTTGGGCAGGCACACATAACAGGTACCCCGTATGTTTATGGAAGAGAACTGAAACATGTCCTGAGGGTCAAATCAGCCTGAGTTTGTTCAGCTTGGTTAAGAGAT
Organism: Vulpes vulpes; assembly: GCF_048418805.1. Taxonomy (NCBI): domain Eukaryota; kingdom Metazoa; phylum Chordata; class Mammalia; order Carnivora; family Canidae; genus Vulpes; species Vulpes vulpes. Next base: position 88,233,436 of record NC_132795.1, read on the forward strand.
GGATGGTAGACCTTTCATGAAGGCCCCAAGTGTTACCCTGGTTTTTGGAATTAAAAAAAAAAAAAGAAAAAAGAAGAGGAAAACATTATGGGCATTTTGGGGAGAATTCAAAGAAAAGGACATGCTTCTAGAAGGAGAACTTTATAATCTAAAGGGAGAGCCAGAACAAAAGCAAATGAGGATGCAAGTGGTGATGCCAAACCTGAATAAGGGTTTCAACACCACAGAAGAACATGGCCAGACAGGTCCTTCTCCACTGCTAAGTGAGTGGAAAAATAGTAAGTGCTACAGAAGGTGAGAAAAGGGAGACATTTTTGTCCTCTTGGATGTCCAGAAAAAGATCTAGGGGTTTGGGATGGGGAGAAACACTTGAGCTGACTCTTAAAGGAATGAGCAAGATCTCTCTCTAGTCGAAGAAAAGAGTAGAAGAGAGTGGGCCAAAGCCAAAGCACAGAGGAGAAGGCTTCAGCCGCAGGAAACGCATGGACAACAAGGCAGGGTGGTTAGAGTGGGGTGGCCACGCGCAGAGGACTAGAGGGACAGGCCGGGGAAACAGAGGTGGGGACTGCATTGTCCCGGGACTCCAGGGGCAGTCTGAAACATTTTTCTCCAACAAACTTGGACAAGGCCATAGGTCTTTGTCTTGATAGCGAAAAAAAAAAAAAAAAAAAAAAAAAAAGAAGAAGAAGAAAAAGAAAGAAAAAAGAAAAAGAAATGTATGCATGACATGATTTCACTTGCAGCCTGATTTAGCAGCAGCGTCTTTTCTGGTTTGCCTCTTGCTGTTGCTTTTCCTAATTTCCTCACTGCACAAAGAAAATAAATAAATAAGTGTACTATAGTCTTATTTATCCTTCTTTGGACATTTCTTTACCAGGCAGATGGTCAATTAAGAGCACTAAACAATGACACTGTTTTCTCTGTAAACATTTTTTTCTAATAGCCTAACAAATGTAAGCCTGTGCTGCCATACTGCTGAATACCATCTTGACTTTCTAATTACAAAGAACTGTGTCTTGATAGTTACAATTACAGCTGTAACAATGATGCCGGGCCCTGAACAATACCGTTAGAGGCAAAGTGCTTATCCGAATATTCACAAATAAAGGCTTAAATTTATGCCAGAGATGTAGATGGAGGTTAAACAATTGGGAGGAAAAAAAAAAAGGTTGAAAACACTAGTTTAATGCTACAGATGTGAATTTGAATCCAATTACTGTGGGGAGGAAAAAAAAAAAACTTGAAAAGGTGCTGTTTTCTTCTGTTTTAGTAATCAATAGGTTAAGAGGTGGTTCAACTTAGCATGCTAATACCTCTAATTTTGATATTTGGCTACAATCTAGCATTTTCAAAGCATACTATCTTTTTAACTAAGTGGGTTTTTGTAAGGCGCAAATGAGTATCTCGAGGTTTAAAGGTACCCATGCTTCAATCAGTTAACCCACAAGTGAAATAATAGGCGCCCCTCCAAAAGTAGCGTGCCCTTGAAACCTTTTGTTGGGCCAAAATGGTATAAAGCAAAGAAGCGATTACCATTAATTTATATGGAAAGATTTTCGAGCATTCCCAGACCCCCCAAAATGACCTTGCACAGGCTTCTCTGATACCTTAAGACACATCATCTTGCTAACGGATGCACAAAATGAATTGAGCTAAAACACAGATGCGCACACAGGTCAGGGCTGCGGTGGCTTGATCCTGAGATGCTGAGTGTGGTTTGGGGAGAGGGAAGGGGGTTGAGCTGGGCAGCGCCCCCTTGGTGCTCACGGTGTGCTGCTGCCTCTACAATGCCTCGCTGCAAAACAAACACCGAACGCTATTTTCACCGTTCTTCACCTTATTAGTATTATTTTTTTTGTAAAAGTGGAAGATCCTCTTTGAATCTCTTTCAGTTAGTGAATAGATATGAATGCATCTATTTCGTAAAAGCTAAGAGGCATAAACTTAAACCTCTAAAAAGCAGAGGATATCTCCACATGATTTTTGAGCAACTAGTATATGATATATATACATATAGTACTATTTTAAGAAGTCACTATCATAAAGTGATGAAGCTCCTTAAGGCTGTGAAGTCAGATGGCTAGGCATCAAAAAGAAACAAACCAACCTTGTTCTGCCTCAGTTTCCTCATCTGTAAAATGGGAATAATAATGGCAATATTTATATAAATAGTATCATTGGATTGTAGTGAGATTTAAATGAGTATATATAAAGCATGCAATACATTAATTGCTATAGTATTTTTAAAAGGGCAGGAACTGGGATGCCTGGGTGGCTTAGGGGTTGAGCATCTGCCTTTGGCTCAGGGCGTGATCGTGGGGTCCTGGGATCGAATCCCACATCGGGCTCTCTGTGAGGAGCCTGCTTTTCCCTCTGCCTATCTCTCTGCCTCTCTCTCTCTCTCTCTCTCTGTGTGTGTCTCTCACGAATAAATAAGTAAAATCTTTTAAAAAATAAATAAACAAATAAAAAGGGCAGGAACTGTTGTTATTAGTGGAAAGTGGGTTTCAGAAAGAGCTTTTCAAACCTGGAAATAGAAAAGCAAAGGCAAAATAGCTAGTAAGAAAGCATCCATCTCCAGGACAGCAGGGTCATTCAGTATCTCTGGGTGTGACCACAGTCTCTCCATGGCTCTTGGCCAAAGAGCATGATTATTTCATTTAATGGTATGATTTCACCAATCCAGAATTGCACCTTGCCATTAACAGCATTTTAAACTTTCTTTTGGGAATTTCCTTTCCAGCTCAAGGCTGAAGTTCACACTGGGATTCAGTGTGCTAATTAAGTCTTTCTTCTTCTCCTCCTCCTTCTTCTTCAAACTATCCACAAGCTACTAAAGTACTAAAACACCAAGTGTGCTGAAAAATAGGAGGACAGCTATGTTCCCAGCCCTGGATAGAGTAAAACCTGTGCCTGTCGATTAGCTTCACTGCTTAGTTAAAATAATGTCCACAATAACTTATGCTTAATTGTGCACATGTGTACATGCCATGGCTAAGCCTGTGACATGAAAAAAATTATTTAGTCCTCCCAAAGACTTTGTAAGACTAGTAATATTTTATTTTCTTCGTTTGACGGATGAGACTAGACACATTAGGTAACTTAATCAGAGTCAAATCATAAAATAAGTGGCCATGGCGTTTGAAATCTCATAAGCAAACTAATAATGTGAAAACATATAAAGGCTCAAAAGCAAACAAAGACGAAGGCTCATTACATATGTTAAAGTGCTGAAAACTCCATTCCAGGTTTGGTTATGCTCACTCGCATTATGAGGAAGCTTGCCCCCCTGCTAATCATGTCCAGTTCACCTGCACACAGCTGTCACAGTGATCTGCAGAAGGGCCCATCTAATTACATTACGGTTTCTGTTAAAGCCCTCGCTGGCTTCCCCATTTGCATAGGATAAAGGCCAAGTCCCTTAGCTTGGCACACCGATCCCTGTGACCTAATCCTCATCTCACCTCTGAACATGCCTCCCTCACAGTCGACTTTCAAGCTGAGAATCGCAGTTCCATGAATAGGCCCTGCTGCTTCACACTTTCTTGCCTTTGTCCCTGCTTTCCCGCTGCCCAGAACAGAGGACAAACATCATTTTCTTTACAGACCTGCCTTGAGCCCACCAGGTGGCACAGTCCACACCACCAATGCATGTCCCCCATCTTCACTCCGTGCATCTGAGCCCGGGCATCACACAATTTATTTCTTGGTTTTCTCCCTTGATTAGACTTTTAAACTCCTACAGAATAGAGAATCTATCTTAATGACGGTTTAATCTCTAGCACCTAAGTCCTTGCAAAGAAGTACTCAGTGAAAGCTGAGTGAGTATAAAAGATGAGAAAGAAAGGGCTTTGTAAGTATTCAGGAAAACAGAGAAAACCCCACCCAACCTCACTGACTTCAATATTCAGTCTGAAAAATGTTCACTGAGCCACTATACTTTCCCTGCTTATCTAGGATGAGCATTTAAACCCTTGCTCTGTCCCTGGTTTTCTCCCAGTGAATTAGAGATCTGAAGATGGGCCATTGGGGGCATGTATGGTTTGGAATATGATGGGATAAGGAGTGGAGACCAACCATTATCTTTGAGATCTTTCCCTTTCAGAGCAATCATATATTGAGTTAGAAGATTCATGAGTTGTCTTGCCATCCCTTGGATAAGCAGGGCCATACATCTTTCTCTTTAGGTATTAATTGTAAACCCTCTGAGCTCAAGATCTGTGTCGAATCCATTGGGGTCTAAATCCACCATGTGCATCTTGCCCAACAGCTATTTGTCAAAAGTGTGGGTGTGTTAGGCAACCCATTATTGAGAAGAGAAAGCAACCTGTAGGGTGGGTGTGATACTTCAGATTCTCTTTACGCTAAGAATACTCTTGACTCCTCCTCACTTTCCAAATCTGGAACAAAAATAGGCCTTCATGGGAAGAAAACTAGGTCTGGGGTTTTCATCCCAAAAACTGAGGGTAGGTGGTCATATTTTCCAAGATGGCAAACTAGGAGGAAAAAAGTTTGGGTCCAGTTCAGCTTGGCCATGTTCATTTTGAGACGTCTACACTTTCAAAGGGAGACACTGAGCGGACAGATGAATATATGACCCTGGGGCTTTGGGGAGATGTCAAGGTTAAAGATGTAAATCAGGGTGTCAATAACATGGCATTTGCAGCCATGGGCCTGGATGTGATGACTCAGGGACAGTGCGAAGACAGAGGAGATGGGAGAGAATGAGAGTGGGGCGCTCTAAAATTTAGAGGTCAATAAGAAGAGAAAGATCCAGAAGAGGAATCTGAGAAGTATCATTCGCTAAGTTAAGAGAGAGTGGTGTTCAGGAAGCTAGGGTAGAAAGTCCCAAGAAGGGACCCACTCTGTTAAATGCTAGAAAACTGTCAAGTGAGATAAGGCCTGAGAATTAAATGCTGGATTGAGGAACATGGAAAAATCCCAAAATTCACATTACTGTGGTTTACTTCTTACAGATTATATAGCGCTTGACTGTTGTCATCTTTCCATTTGATTAGTCATCCTATGCTTTTGTGCTTGCTTCCCTGGGCACCAGCCTTTCAGACTGAGCAGTGAGGAGACCTCCCCATGTAGAATTCTTGTGAGGAGTTAAACCTCAAGGAACTGAAGCAAGGGTCACACATCATTAAGGAAAGGTCAATTCCCAGGCAGGAATTGGTATTTTCTTTTCTCCCATTTCCATATTGCAAAGATGCCTCAGGCTTCCTGGAGTTTCTATTAAGAATTCCAAATCTCCCAGCAATGATTTTTAAGTACTAGTTTTCCCTAGGACAGTTCTCTTTAGCGTGGCTCAGCCCCACAGTAGTCAGGGCCCTTCAATCGCTGTAAAAGTCTTTTATCACTTGGACTCTACTCTGTCCCGTGCACCATCTCTAGATCAACCTCTCCAGAACAGTGCATTCATAACGATAACAGCTGTAACTCATCTGCCCTGTATTATCTTCCCCAATCTTATGCACACAGTAGGCACTCAACAAATATTTGTTGTCTGGTTTGAAATTAGACAATTTTTCTAAGTGCATTCTTAAATTTCTTCCTTCCTTTTGATTAGCGAGATTCATTTTGCTTTTGTTCTCCTCTGCCTAGCTATTTTTAAATATAATGAGAGAACAGTATCTCCAGATAGTGTGTGAAAGCATTTTAATACTTTAATAATTCCATATAATTCCAAATGATCTTTTCCCTCCCATACTTTACAGTAAATAATAAGTACATAGATGAAAAATATGTGTTTTGTATCCAAGGGAAGAGCTATTAAGTATTACCAAAAGATCGAGAACATTTTTATCTTAAGTCAGCCACATAAATACCCATTAATTTTTTAAATGATTTTATTTGGTTGATGGAGTATTACATCTTCAAATTACATAGTTTAGATTTCCCATTACACGCTCCTTATGGATCATATGCATATTCACAAAGTTATACAGAAGATTCTACGATGGGAAGGAGCCAATTTTCATTTTCTCTGTTCTTGTTTGAAGAACCAAAACTGTTAAAGGGATAAAGCACTCAGAAGTGCCTGTTCCAGGTTAATTGTCTCAAATTGCTCATTTAAAGCACCATTATAGTACAGCAAAGCCAGTTAATCTACTCTGAAGCTTCCTTTTTTATGACCGTAGCTACATTTGGTGAAATGGCACCTTTGGCAAATGCCCAAATTGGATAAAATTGCCATTTTTCTTGGAACCTAGAAAGAATAACACATGTTTTGAAATCACTTTATATCATGTGGCTCTAAATGGTAAACTGCATGTTAGTCTTGCTCTGGAATTCACTCTCTTTGGCATTTTCTGATTTGACCCTAAACTTCTTTTGCTTTATTGACATGAGTAAATGATGCGCCTTTGTGCACAATGCATAGGTAAGAGTTGGGGGAAGGGTGCAGAAGGAACTGGAGAGAGGAACCATGGCAATATTTTTAAACATCACAACTGTGTAAGAAAATGATGTGTCCCTGCGCTGACACTTGTGCACAACTTTCAGCTGATGGTACCTTTATTATTGGAAACACTGTAGTTTGAGAGCCTCTTCAATGTCGACATAACTAGCAGGTGCCGCGATCATAATGGTAAAAACATTCACTTATTAATCAGCACACATAATTCCTCTCTAATGCTGTCAATTTAAGATGGCAACCTGATACACACACACACACACACACTCACACACACACACTCACACACACACACATACACATTTTTTTTTTTTTTTGGAGTGGGGAGGAGGGTCAACAATTTAATGAATCTCGTCTGCATTTTAATTCCAACCTAATAATCTGCCTCTGGCTCTTTTCCCTCGCTCACTCTGAGAACATTTCTCTGGATCCTGCTATTAAGCACAATGGGATATTTACCTTCCTACCTCAGTTACGCATTAGGATAGGGGAAACAGACAGATAGCCAGAACCTCCAATCCAAGCAGAACTAATGTTAACCTGTCACCAACCCTCAGTGGCATCATCCTCAAATTCCCTTCTCTCTGTTTGTTCATATAGAATCTCCTCCCTCCCTGATTCTGACAGTGTAGTGCTTTACAGGTTTCTTTTATTAAACACCACTGGGACCCAGACTCAGAAATGTGCAGTATGTTGACATAGTTAAAATAAATAAATACAACCCATTGCCAGAAATATTAAAAAATTCATCTAAATGTGCTCCTGTCAGAGATGATTTGTTTTCATCCAAACAGGGAAGACTGATGGCTTCAGGATGGACTGGGTAGAGAGACTCCATCTACTCATTCACTCTTTCATTCATTCATGCCTTCATTCATTTTCTTATAAAAAAGCAACCCACCACCCCTTGCTCGCCATGTCAAATGTAAACAGAATAGACTTTGTTATTAGGAGAGATGTGACTCCAAGTGTCTGAGCTGCAGAGTGACAGCCGGCTCCTCTCTGAATTTCAGGCAGCCTCTGTCACTTGCCTTGACAATGAAGGAAGTTAATATATTCATGACATTACCACACATGCATTCGCAATTCACAGCATATTGTATTGTTTACCCCTGTTCTTTTGTACTACTGCATGTAGTAATTTGCCTTCTAGCAACAGAAAAATTCCTCAACTTAAAATTTTACCCTCATTTTATTTACCCTTAATAGAAAAACCACTGCTTCCTGGCCCATCCGTGGTTGGCAAGACCACCTTTCCGCAGCATTGCAAACAGATAAATGTCAGATTTTACATTTTGATCAGATGTGTCTACAGTCATTTCCTATACATATCCCTCATCTTCTGCCTCCCACGCCTTCCTTAGGCAGTCATTGCCGCCCTTCCCGTGTATTCTTAGCACATTTTGCACTAGGTGGCCAGCTCTTCTAGGGGAGAGTGAAAGAAGTGTGGCATGGATCACGTAGCAGACCCTAACAACAGGGGCGATGCTAGTGAAAATGAAGAGCATCGGGAAGTTCCACTCTTTTGCCACCTATGTTCACTATGCCCACGGTGTGCATGGCTTTTATACACAGTAACACCTCCTGCGGTTTATTCACCACTCCCAGTGGGCTGGATACATTCCCGGACATGTATGGATACCCATAATTCGTTTAAAACCTGTCTATGGGACATTGATTACTCAGCCTCCTCGGTCTAACTTATTTATTCTGAAGGGGTGCAAACTTGTAATAATGTTGAATGCTTAGACAGATGGTTTTGCTAGGATGAGTATGGGGTAGAGTTGTTATTCTCAGACATCACACTATTGTTCTTCAGAATTTTGCTGTTGAGGGCCAGAATTGAAACACACTTTGAAGGCTTAGGGCAACTTTGTGGAGATGGTTGGAGGAGGCAAGCGGTCTAGTAGAGCAAGACACAATGGCTGTTTCATTTTCCTCACCGTGATGAGCTGTCTGCATTCCAATGCATGTCACAAAATACTCGGGCTGAGAGAGGTTATGAGGGGTCACTCAGTCCAATGCCCTGCCTTTGAGTAGAATCATTTAAAAAAAAATACCTTATGTTAAGAGTCTTCAAGACAACCTATGCCCTTTAGTCCAACTGAACATTGAAATACTTTCTTAGACTAGACATAATCTTGTCTGCATAATCCTGTCTGCATCTCCTGCTCTGTTAGAGAGAAAGCATTTGGTTGTTCTTTATATTCAAACCCTTTTCACACTTAAGAATTATAATTGAGTTACATTCTCTCAAATTCTGCTGCTCTTATAGTAGGCTATATAATTCAGCGTTTAGTTGTGTAACCTCCTGATTCCTTTGTGCTAGTTATTTGTTGTTCCATCTGTGGATGTCTAGCCAATTAACTAGTAAGCTCATACTGGGCAGGAACTGTCTTTTATAGACGCTTATAAATGATTAAACAGAGACTCTAGAGAAGTGATTCTCAGCCCTGGCTGCATATTTGGATCACCTGGAAAGATATTTTAAAATACTGATGCCTGGATTATACCCCCAGGGGTTCTGAGTTAAATGGTCTCGGACATAATGTGGATGTGGACAGGACGTGGTAATTTATTAGAAGGCACCGAGGTGATTCTAATGTGCAACCAGTGTTGAGAGTATGCTCTTGGGCAGATTGCTTAGTATCACCAAGTCTTGATTTCTTCATGTAAGAAGTGGGGATAAAATAGTAGCCACCCTTCTCTTGGAGGATTAAAAAGTTTATGTATGTAAAAGCCTTAAGCACAGTGACTAAACCAGAGAATATTATCAATAAATGATAGTTAGCATTACTATTGTTGAGGTTATTATTATTACTGGGCCCAAAGTACTTAATATGTTATCAGAAAACTAACAATCACTTAATAAATGCATATTAACTAACAGCTTCAGGGTATTTAGCCAATTAATCTGCATCTACAATAATAAAACTAAATAATTAAGGTAAATATCAAGTAATTCAAGCCAAAATATAGTTTCACCTTATACATCAAAATGCTTGAAGGATATGTGTTTTGGCATTTGATCTAGGCAATCGTACTTGTTCACAATTTCCTTGAGCATATAGAATTACTGGATTGACTGTGGACTGGAAGATGTATAGTGGGCAAACAAAAGGGTCATAATATCTGAAGGATAAAGTCAAAATATAAAGAATTATAAAATGTTTATGACAACCAGATGTTGCCAATCAAAGATATTACAGCATTGTAAGGTGATAAGATCATCGGGTTAATAATAACATTTACTACACAATATCATATTTCACTATATAATGCACAAATCGTGCAAGTTATCTGAGAAATCTAGCCATGCTATCTCCTCATTTTACAGATGAGTAAGCTAAGTGTAAGAAAGGTAAAATGATTTGGCTACAAAAAGCTATAATGCAAACTATGATAAATTAAGACAGAATCAAACTAAGAAACTTAGAAACAGAGAAAGAAGAAATTGCTTGTGATGTAGATGATCAATGAAAGCTTCATAGAGGTGGTGACATATAATCTATGAGTGGAAAGAAGGATATAATTTGAACAGGCAGAAAAAAAGTGTAGATCATTTTAGACAAAGAGAACCAACAAAATAAACAAAACAATGGATCTGGCTGACTGAAATGTAATGTACATTAAAAGGGCAATAGATGATAAGATTGGAATAGAAGTTTGGGGTCAAATGTTGAAAGGTCTTGAGCGATAAGCATAGCGTGAATCTCAGAGAAGCCATGCTAGGCTAACACTACAGTAAAAGTATCTTTAGGTTGACCAGAATAGAACTGAAAATCATACTTTCAAGGGATTAAGCTGATAAAAAAGTAATTCAAATTAGCATCAAAAAAACGGAGAAAAGTCAGTATTATTTAAGAGAAGACAAAACAAAATCTATACCCTAAAAATATAACAATAGCTATTTTCAGCATTCAATCAAAGCTCACTAAACATGTGAAGAAGCAGGAGATATGACCCATAGTCAGCAGGACAATCAATTAATATAAACAGACCCAATGATTACAAAAATGATGGAATTAACAGATAATAATTTTAAAATGGTTTTCTAAATATACTTGAGTATTTGAAGGAAAATATGAACAGACTGAGGAAAAGTGGAAGGTAGAAAAAGAACCAAATAAAAGTTCTAGAGCTGTAATATATACTATTCGATACTAAAAATTCACTAGATTAGTTTAAGAGCACAATTATCATTGAAGAAGAAAAGATCAGTAAACTAGATGACACAACAATGGAAGGGAAAGTAGTTGAAGAAAACACAAAGTTATTAGTGATCTGTGGGTCATTTTATTTTTTTATTTTATTTTTAAAATATTTTATTTATTTATTCATGAGACACACACACACACACAGAGAGAGAGAGAGAGAGAGAGAGAGAGGCAGAGACACAGGCAGAGGGAGAAGCAGGATCCATGCAGGGAGCCCGAAGTGGGACTCCATCCCGGGTCCCCAGGATCACGCCCTGGGCTGAAGGTGGTGCTAAACTGCTGAGCCACCCGGGCTGCCCTGTGGGTCATTTTAAAGTGTTCTTATGTTAAGTGGTATTAGAGTCCCAAAAGGAGGATCAGAAAAATATTGAAGAAATAATGATAGAAAATTGTCCAAAATTGATGTAAACAAAATAAACTCAAAGTTGTAAGGAGCTCAATGAATACCAAGTAAGATAAACACAAATAAAATCACACATGGACACATTGCAATCATATAGTTATAAGCCAATAAAAAATGAAGATCTTAAAAACAGCTAGAATAAAAATACACTTTAAACACATGGCAACAAAGATAAAAATGAGGGATACATTTTCATTAGAAGCAATGAAAGATAGAAACAATAGATCAACATTTTAAGTGAAAAAAAGAGAAAAAAATAATATTACACTCTATACTAACAAAAATATCCTTAAAAATGAAGGTTAAATAAAGATTTTTCAGTTAAAAAAAAGGAGAAAACTCATCACCAGTAAACCTGTAACAAAGTATATTAAAGGAAGTTCTTCAGGTAGAAGGAAAAATAATACCAGATGGAAATTCAAATCCATACAAAGGAGTGAGGAAGATTGGAAATGAAAATACAAAAGTAACTTTGAAAGACTTTTTTCTCTCATTTATTATTTATTTAAAATATAACTCACTGTTTAATGCAAAAATAATAGAGGATTTTGGCAAGTGTAAATGTGTAGAGGTAAACTTTATTACAATAAGGCAAAAACAGTACAGGAAGGATAGAAAAATGTTGTAATTTTTAAAACTGTACTTAAATGATACACCCTCTAACACCCACTAATTTAAAACAAATGAAATTAGGGATATACTTTAAAAACCAAAGAGAAATTGTCACCAGCTAGACTCCAAGACCTGACCTTTATTGTGTACCTGCTCTTCTTTCCAGCTTATTGCTTAACTCAGGCAAATGGAAAGCAAAACCACCCCTCAAGGAATAGCAACTGCCCTGACAAGACCTCCAGCCTTCCAAGACGCTCCAGACCAGTTTGAGTTTATCCTCTGACTCCTGCTTGTGCACCCGGACCATGGAGTGACCTCTAGAATGACTGATGACTACCTTTCCGTCATTACATTAATTGGACATTTCCCCAAGCAGGAGCACAAGCCTCATTTACATAACATACAGTGGGAGTATAGGCACATTTCCTTAAGATACATGTGCAACCTCATGCCTGCCTCTACATAGCATGACAGGGCTTCCCTATTTAAGTATTCATCCTATCCCTAAATAAAGGAATTCGTTTACCCTTGTTCAGGGAGTCATGGCTGTGGAAGCCATTTCCTGTGATATCCTTATTTGCTGCAAATAAAGGTATCTTTGTGCAGCAGCTCAACCTGGTACAGTTTCTGACTCATCAAGAATTGAACTCACATTGGTTTGGTAACAAAGTGACATCACCAAGATGATGACATAAGTTTTTCCTGACTTACTCTCCTCATAAGAAAAAAAACTAACATCTATTCAAGAACAATACATCTCTGAGAGAATCCTAGGACTTGGGGGTAAGGCTCAAGCACCTTCTTGCGCTGGAGAGATCAAAGAGACAAGACAGGCTGCACAGGAAGAGAAATGGCTACAAATGACTGCACTGCCCCTGCCCAAGGTCAGCACAGAGTGGTTTTCCCTGAGCCTTTTTTCCACCAGTGGGAAAAAAGAATCCAGGGAGGATAACCAGCATCCAAGCTATCACTCTCGGACACTTTGTCAAAGCCCCTTCTCTGATCTCATACCATGGGGATGATCAGGTAATGAGTGGGGCTCAACTACTAGGAATATGACTGTGTCAGAGAAAGGGTAAGGGGCTTACAACAACCAACACATTGATCTTTACAGACCAAGTTCATACCTGAACCGCCCAACCAGTGATTTTGCTCATCCACAGAACCAAGTTGGTGGTGGATTTTGACCAAGGAACTTGGTGCAGTGCAGACATGCCTGATTTAGACCCTCAAGCAAAAAGTTTTGCTGGCCCTAGAGCCCAGTTTGCCTTCACCCAGGGAAGGAGCTGACACAGCCATGCCCACTGTAAAGAGTATCTTCCGGTTCCATCTGATCAGAAAGAATACCACTGGCTGACCCAGATGGGTAGGCAGAGCTGATCTCTCCAGAGCAAAACAGCCCCAGACACCAGACATGGAGCATAGGCAAGAGTATTAATTCATAGCCAAGGCTGAGGTTAGCTCATGGCCCCTCCCAACCTGAGAACCTGGATGGGAACTTGAGAGTAGCCTGGAGCAACCTCTCCCTGTCTAACCCAGGCAAGGGAGCTGGAACAGCCCCACCCACTGTGGAAAGTGACTTCCAGCCCTATCTTACTGGAGAACTGGAGACAACTCCTGGAAGCTATGCAGCCCAAGGACATTCAAACCAAGAGGTAGGCAGAGCTAGTAGTTTATAGAGCAAAGCCAGTGGCCCTGGTCAGCCAAGGAACTTGGGATGCAAGTCAGCTTGAGTTGAGACAACAAAGAATCTTATTGGTTTTCATAGCCCTGCTCAATATAGCCTTAAGCTCATCTGACTCGAGAACCTAATCAGAGCACATGGGAAGCTGCATAATTCTTTCAGCAGTGGCACTTGAACAGATGGAAGTGTGTGGCTTTCCCCATCTGCAGAGCAAAATTGGTAGCTTCACCTGATCAGGTTGTGTATACAGGACTGTTTTGGGTCACCAAACAATGAATTATACAGGGCAAGAAAGCTAATTCACAGCCCCACCTACTATTGAATATAGTACCTAACTGGTAAGTCTGAGCAGAGAATCCAGGCAAACACAGAGCTCATCCTACACCTCACTTGGGTAGGAAACCAAACCAGCAGTCCTATCCAAGTTTTCTTGGCCAATGGCACAACCTACACACCCACCCTCAGAGCTCAAACAGTTGCCTTGCTCCAAAATAGACTATAGTAGCAGGACTCACTTGCTCAAGGACACTACCAGCAGAAACACCCAGAAACACAAATGGAGTTAACTGGTAAAAAGCTATCTCAGTCAAAGCAAACCTGTAAAGTCTCAAAGAGGAGCTTGATTACTCAAAATGTGAAGATACTAATGTAGGAATCAAAGATCATAAAATTTCAGGTAATTATGAAACCACCAAATCAAACTAATAAAGTTCCAATAACTGATCCTAAAATATGGAGACTGATGAACTGTCAGAAAAAAGTTCAGAGTAATGTTCTTAAGGAAGTTTATTTATTTATTTTAAGGAAGTTTAATAAACTAAGAAAAAACAGATAATAAAAACAAAATTAGGAAAGCAATGCATGAACAAAATGAAAAGTTTGACAAGAAAACAGTAACTATCACGAAAAAAAAAACAATCAAACAGAAACTCTACAGTTGAAAAGTACAATTACTAAATTGAAAAGCAGAGTTTCAAAAATAGAGTTGACACTATAGAAGAAGGAATCAGCAACCTGGGGGATATAACACTTGAAATTAAAATTTAAATTATATTAAAATATATGTAAATTTAATTTATATTAAAACTAAACTAAACTAAACTAAATAATGAGAGGAGTGAAAAAAGCCTATGGGAAATATGGAGCACAATGAAATGAAGAGAAACAATTGTTGGATTATGGAAATTCCAGAAGAGAAGAGAAAGAGAAGGGGACAAAAGATATAGTTAAAACAACAATGGCAGAAAACTTCCCAAACCTGAGGAGAGAGATGGATATCCAGTTCCATGAGGCCCAAGGGACCCCAAAAAGTCAAACCTGAATCCAGGGCTACACTTAGACACGCTATAATTAAACTGTCAAAGTCAAAACCAAAGAATTTTAAGAGCAGCAAGAGAAAAATAAGTTATATACAAGAGAATACACATAAGACTATTGGACGATTTCTCAACAGAAACTTTTCAGGCCAGGAGAGAATGGATTGATATATTCAAAATATTGAAAGAAGATAATGGTTAACCAAGAGTTCTATACCCAGCAAAGCTGTTCTTCAGAAAAGAATATCGATAGACTTGTCTTAAACAAGCGAAGACTGAAGGAATTAATTACCACCAGACATGCCTTATAAAAAATGCTAAAGGGGGTTCCTTGTATAGAAGTAAAAGAATGCTAATTAGTATTTGTTTAAGAAATAAAAGAACATAAGAAGGTAGTATAAAACATAAGAAGGTGGTGTAAATCTCACTGGTAATGGTAAATTTATATCATAATTAGATTCTTCAATATGGTAGTAACAGTGTTGTGTAATTCACTTAAAACTCTAGTTTAAAAGTTAAAAAAATGTAGTAAAAATACCATAATTACATATATAGAAATATAAAACCGTAACTAATAGTCTGTTAATAGTTGCACAATATTAAAAGCATGTAAACTATAAGAGCAATAACCTAAAATGTGAGGGTCAAGAGAAGTAAAAGTGTAAAGTTTATGAGTACTATTGAAGTTAAGATTGTTATTAGTTTAAGGGTGTTTTAAGTTTAATATATTTTATGTAAGTCTTACAGTAACCACAAGGTAAAATCCTGCAGTAATTACACAAAAGAACACAATAAGGAAGTCAAAGCATGCTATACCCAAGCTATCAAAACACATTTAAAAAAATTCAGCAGGTATATAAACAAAGAAGGATGATCTATAAAACAAGTGGAAAACAAATAATAAAATGGCAATAGTAAGTCCTTACCAATATTTTCTTTAAATGTAAATAGATTATATTATCCAATTAAAAGACATAAAATGGCTGAATGAATAGAAAAGCAAGATCCAACAATATGCTGCCTACAAGATACTTACTTTAGCTTTAAAGACACACACAAACTGAAAGTAAAGGCATGAAAAAAAAAACCCAAAACATTTCAAACAAATGGTAACAAACAAACAAAACCAGACTTTATTATAAAGTGATCAGTACATCAATAAGATATAACAATTGTAAATATTTATGCACCCAACATTTGAGCACCTAAAACAAAAAGTAACAGAGGTAGGAGAGATAAACAATAACACAGTAATAGCTAAGGACTTTAATATCCCACTCTCAATAATGAATAAATCACCCTGACAGAAAATCAATAAGGAAAGAGTTGAACAACACTATAGACCAAATGGATCTAACAGACATACACAAAATATTCTCTCCAAGAAGAGCAGAATACATAGTATTCTCAAGCTCACATAAAACATTATGTAGGATAGATCATGTATTAGGCTACAAAATAAGTTTTAGGAAATTCAAGAAATTTGAAATCATACCAACTATCATCTCTGACCACTGGAGCATAAAACTAGAAATCAATAACAAAAGGAAAAATGGAAAATTCACAAATACTTGGAAATTAAACAAGATTATTGTGAGAAACCAATGGATCAAAGAAGAAATTAAAGGGAAAACAAAAAAAAATTATTGAGACAAAATGGAAACACAATATATCAGCATGTGCAGAATGCAGCCAGAGCAGTTCCAAAAGGAATATTCTTAGCAATAAATACCTACATTAAAAAGCAAGAAAGAGGGATCCCTGGGTGGCTCAGCAGTTTAGCACCTGCCTTTGGCCCAGGGTGTGATCCTGGAGTCCCGAGATTGAGTCCCGCATCAGGCTCCCTGCATGGAGCCTGCTTCTCCCTCTGCCTGTGTCTCTGCCTCTCTCTCTATATATATGTGTCTCTCATAAATAAATAAATAAATAAATAAATAAATAAATAAATAAATCCTTTTTTTAAAAAAGGAAGAAAGATACCAAACAAATAGCATAACTCTACACTCTAAGGAACTGAAAATGAAGTACAAACTGAGCTCAAAATTAGTAGAAGAAAGAAAATAATAAAGTTTAGGACAGAAATAAATAAAATCCAATCAAGAAATGGGCATAAGCATGAAAACATTTCTCCAAAGAAGACATTTACAAATGGCCAACTGACACATGAAAAGAAGCTCAATATCTCTCGGCATCAGGGAAATACAAATAGAAACAACAATGAGATACCACTTCACAACAGTCAGAATGACTGAAATTAATAGCCAGGAAATGACAGAAGTAGGCAAGGATGTGGAAAAAGGGAAATCCTCTTATACTGTTGGTAGGAATTCAGGCTGGTGCAGCCACTCTGGAAAATAATGGAGGTTCCTCAAAAAGTTGAAAATAGAGCTACCTATGACTCAGCAATTGCACTACTATGTATCTACTCCAAAGATACAAATGTAATGATCTGAAGGGGAATCTATATCCCAATGTTTATAGCAGCAATGTCCACAATAGCTGAACAATGGAAAGAACCCAGATATCCACTGATGAAGGAATGGATAAAGAAGATGTGGTATATATGTATATATACAAATGGAATATACTCAGCCATAAATAAAATGAAATCCTGCCATATGCAATGACATGGATGGAACTAGAGGGTATCATGCTGAGCAAAATAAGTCAATCAGAGAAAAAAAAATTATCATGTGATTCCACCCATGTGGAATTTAAGAAACAAACAGAGGAGCATGGGGGAAGAGAGGAAAACATAAAACAAGGTAAAGTCAGAGAGGGAGACAGACCATAGGAGACTCTTAATCATAGGAAACAACCTAAGGGTTGCTGGTGGGGAGGGGATAAGGGGTAACTAGGTGATGGACATTAAGGAGGGCATGGGACGTAATGAGCACTGGGTATTATATAAGACTGATGAATCACTGAACTCTACCTCTGACACTAATAATACATTATATGTTAATTATTTGATTTTTTTAAAGAAAGAAATGAAATAGAGGACAAAAATACAGAAAAGATTAATCAAATTATAAACAAAATTGACAAATCCTTAACTAAACTAACCAAGGAAAAAACAAAGGACCCAAATCAACAAAATGATAAATGAAAATGGAGACATTATAACTGTAACACAAAAATTTAAAAGATCATAAGACACTATTATGTACAACTATATGCCAACAAACTGAACAACCTAGAAGAAATGGAATAATTCTTAGAAATATATAATCTACCAAGGCAGTATAAGGAAGAAATAGAAAATCTGAATCAGCCAATTACTAGCAAGGACATTGAATAAGTAATCAAAAATTTCCCTACAGAGACAAGCCCAGGTCAGATGGTTTCACTGGCAAATTTTACCAAATATTTAAAGAAAGATTTATATCAGTCAATCTCAAACTTTACAAAAAAAATCAGAAGACAGAATACTCCTAAACTCATTTTATGAAGCCAACATTATCTTGATACCAAAACCAGGAAAAGACACTACTAAAAAAAGAAAACTAAAGTCCAATATCCCTGATGAAAATAGATTCCAAAATTCTTCAATACTAGGAAATCAAATTCAGCAGCATATTAGAAGAATCATTCATTGTGATCAAGTGGGATTTATCCTTGGGATGCAAGCATAATTCAACATATGCAAATTAATCAATGTGATACATCATATTAATAAAATGAGAGAAAATAATTATATAATTATTAGATGCAAAAAAGCATTTGATAAAATTCAAGTTTTATCAATTCATGATAAGAACTCTTAACAAATTAGGTATAGAAGGAACATATTGCCACATAATAAAGGCCATATATGACAAGTCCACAGCTAACATCATAGTCAATGTTTGTGAAATGTTGAAAGCTTTAAGATCAGGAACAAGAAAAAGTATGCACTCTCACCATTCTTATTTAACAAAATCATAGAAGTCCTAGCTAGAGCAATGAGGCAAGAAAAAGGTCTAAAAAATATCAACAATTGGAAAGGAAGAAGTAAAATTGTCTCTTGTTTCAGATGATATGCCTTATGTATAGAAAATCCTAAAGTATACTGTTGAATCTAATCAATGAAATCAGTAAAGTTGCAAGATACAAAAGTAACATACAAAAAATCAGTAGCATTTTTAAGCACTAACAATGAATTTTCTTAGAAATAAATCTATCCCATTTACAATTGCATCAAAAATAATAAAGTAGAAATAAATTTAACTAAAGAGATGAAAGAGCTCTACTTTGAAAACTACAGGACACTGATGAAAGAAATCAAGTAAGATACAAATAAATGGGAAGATATCCCATGTTCATGGATTGGATGAATTAATATTGTTAAAATTTCAGTACTACCAAAAGCCATCTATAGATTTAATGCAATCCCTATCAAAATTTCAATGGCATTTTTTTTACAGAAGTACAGCAAGCAATCTTAAAATGTATATGGAATCACAAAAGATCCCAAATAGCCAAAGGATCCTGAGAAAGGAAAACAAAGAAGGAGGCATCACACTCCCTGATTTCAAACTATACTATATAAAGCTAAAGTCATCAAATCAGTATGGTATTGGCATAAAAATAGACAAATAGAGCAATGGGACAAAATCAAGAGTCCAGAAATAAATCCAATCATAAATGGTCAACTAATATTTGATAAGAAAGCCAAGGATACTAAATGGAGAAAAGAGAGTCTCTTTAGTAACCAGATATTCATATGTAAGAGAACAGAACCAGAATCATATTTTACACTACTTACAAAAATTAACTCAAAATGGATTAGACTTAAATATAAGACCCAAAGCCATGAGACTCCTAGAGCAAAACATTGGAATAAAGCTCCTTAACATGGGTCTTGACAATGATTTTTAGTTATGACACCTAAAGCACAACAAACTAAAAAAATAAACAAATGGACTACATAAAACAAAAAAGCTTCTACATAGCAAAAGAACCATCAACAAAATGAAAAGACAACATACAGCATAGAAAAAAAAATTGCAAACTGTGTAAGCAGTTCATTCATGTCAGTTTCATAAGCAATTAATATCCAAAACCTATAAAAAAACTCATACAATTCAATAGCAAAAAACCACACAAATAACTCAGTTAAAAATGGGCAAAGGATCTGAACAGACACTTCTCCAAAGAAGATATATGAAAGGCTAACAGGTACATGAAAAGATGCTCAACACCACTCACATTAGGGTAATGCAAATAAGAAGCACAATAAGATATCATCTCAAGCTTGTTAGAATGGCCATCATCAAAAGACAAGACAAGAAATGCTAGTAGGGATGTGGAGGAAAGCAAACCCTTCTGCAGTGCTGGGACTGTAATTTGGTTCAGCCACTATGAAAATCTGTATGGAGGATCCTCGAAAATTTTATTTAATTTTAAAAATATTTTACTTAATTATTCACAAGAGACACAGAGAGAGGCAGAGACATAGCAGAGGGAGAAGCAGGCTACCCATGGGGAGCCTGATGCAGGACTCACTCCCAGGATCCTAGGATCATGACCTGAGCCAAAGGCAGATGCTCAATCACTGAGCCACCCAGGTGCCCTCTCAAAACTTTTTAAAAAACATATAACTACCAGATGATTCAGGAGTTCAACTTCTAGGAATGTATCCAAAGGAAATAAAAACACTAAGTCAAAAAGATATCTGCACCCCCTATATTCATAACAGCACTATTTACAATGGCCAAGACATGGAAACAACCTACAGTGTCCATCAATGCATGATCAAGAAGTTGTGATATATATATATATATTGGTTATGTGTGTATATATATATATACATATATACACACATAACCAATATTCAGCCATAACAGTGAGGAAATCCTACCATTTGCAACAACATGACATCCCCAATCCTCAATCCTCATAACAATGAGGAAATCCTACCATTTGCAACAACATGGATGGACCCTGATGGTATTTTTGTAAGTGAAATAAATCAGAAGAGAAAGTAAAATACTGTATGATCTCATGTATATGTGGAAATCTAAAAACAAACAAAACTCATAAACAGATTAGACTTGTGGTTACCAGAGGAAGGGGATGGGGATGGGGGCAGGGGGAATTGGAAGAAGGTGTCAAAAGGTATAAACTTCACATTTATAAGATAAATAAGTACTAGGGATACAATGTACAACATGATGACTATAGATAATACATAGGAACACTGATGAGAGTAAATCCTAAGAATTCTCATCACAGGGAAAAGTTGTTCTCCTTCCTTGCTTCCTTCCTCCTTCCTTCCTCACTCCCACCCTCTCCCCTCCCTCCCTCTCTTTCTTTATTCTTCCCTCCCTCTCTCTTTCCCTTCTTCTTTCTCTCTAAATCAATCTTTCTCTCTCTCTTTCATCTTTTCTTTTTTCCTTCCTTTCTTTCTTTTTCTTCTTTCTTTCTTTCTTTCTTTCTTTCTTTCTTTCTTTCTTTCTTCTTTCTTCTTCTCTTTCTACCTATATGGGAAGATGGATGTTAGCTGAACCTGTTGAGATAATCATTTCACAATATACATATTTTGTAATATATGTCAAATATAAGATGCTGTACATCATAAGTTTATACAGTGATGTATGTCTATTATTTCTCAATAAAACTGGAAAACAAAGACAAAAAGAGATAAAATAGAGTGTTTAAAACATGTTTACATATGCCAAATGAAGCAGAAAAAGAGAAAAAATTAACAGAAAATGGATGGGACAAAGTGCACAAAAAGAGCAAAATGGTAGATTCAAACCCAACTATATGAATAATTACATTAAATATTAATGTCTTGACACTATAATTAAATTACAAAGGTTAGTAGATTAGATAACTAAAGCTAAATCAAAATATATGCTATGTACAAGAAAAAGATATTCACTATAAAAACAGAAATAGAATAAAATTTAAAATATGAGAAAAGGTATACCATGCAATTACCAGTCTAAAGAAAGCTAAGGTATCCATATAAACACTAGAGAAAATTGACTCAAAGAATGGTCAAGATATAGAGAGGTATGTTTCTTAAAATAAGTAGCCAATTCACTTAGAAGATGTAAAAAACACAGTTAAGAATATATAAGAATCTTACATGTGTACATAATTATAACAGTTTCAAAATATACAAAACAAATAAGTCACAGAACTACAAGAGATAGACAAATATACAATCATAATTGAAATTTCAAAACCGTTCTCTCTGTTTAACAGAAGCAGATAGTAAATCTATCAACCAATATGGACTAATTGATATTTATGTAGCATGACATACAGCAACACCACAATACCCATTTTCCCCAAATATACATGGATTATTCACTCAAATACACCATAAATTGTGTCATAAAAGAAGAGTCAATAAGTGTCACAGGGTACAAAGTGTATTAGCTGACTATAAGAGAATTAAAATGGGATTTTATTTTTTAAGAAGCCCTGCAAAATTCACACTTATTGGGATAAAACTATACTTTTAAATAACACAGCTCAAGAAATAAAAGTGGAAATGAGAAAATATTGTGAGCTGACTAAAATACAACATATCAAAATGCATCAACTACATCTAACATAGTATATTGGGGGGATTTTTAATTTAAAATGCTTGTATTAGAAAATGGGAAAGATAAAAAATGTAGGTTACCACAGTAATAAAATATTCCACAAAAAAGAGCAAATCAGGGATCCCTGGGTGGCGCAGCGGTTTGGCGCCTGCCTTTGGCCCAGGGCGCGATCCTGGAGACCCGGGATGGAATCCCACGTCGGGCTCCCGGTGCATGGAGCCTGCTTCTCCCTCTGCCTGTGTCTCTGCCTCTCTCTCTCTCTCTCTCTCTGTGACTATCATAAATAAAAAAATTTAAAAAAAAATTTAATAAAAAAGAGCAAATCAAACCCAAATTAAGTAGAAGAAAGGAAATAATAAAGTTTAGAGTAAAAATCAAGGAAATGGAAAATAGGCAAAGAGAAAATTAATTAAAATGCTGGTTTACTAAAAAGATAAATACTTTGATACATTTGATAAATGCTTAGCTAGAGTTATCAAGTAAAAAAGAGAGAAGACATATTTGCTAGCATCAAAAATGAAAAATAATCAGTACTAGAGATCCCATACTAATAAGACATCATGAGGAAATTACAAAACTTTAGACCATAAATTCAACAAATGGCACATTAATCAAAACAAATTACTAAAACTAACACAAGAAGACATAAAAAAGCTGAAAAGTCATATACATTGTAATTACAACCTTCTTTCTTAAGAAAATTCCAGGCCCATTTAGCTTCACTGTAGTTTCTATAAAATAATAATACCAACTCTGCAGGAACTCTTAAAGAGAGTAGGAGTACAAACTTCCTAAACCATTTTATGAAGTTAGCATTACTCTGATAATAATACTAGACAAAAATCTGATTAGAAAAAGAAAACCATAGGCCAATATCTCTGATTAACATGAATACAAAAGTACCTAACACAATCCTAATAAAGAGAATCCAGAAGAATTTCAAAGACGATTTATCCCGAGGTTGCAAATTAGTTTAACATTTGAATATCAATTATATATTTCACTATAGTAGAAAAATAAAGGAGATAAGATATATGCTTATCCTAATAGATCCAGGAAAACATTCAATAAATTTTAACACTCTTTCATGATAAAAACTCTCAACAAAGTCAGAACTTTACCCTGACAAAGAGTATATATAAAAGAACTAGAGCAATCGTCTTGTTTACTCATGAAAGACTATTTCTCCTAGATATTTGGGTAAGGCAAGTTTTTCTCATCACCACTTCTATTGTGTTTAATACTAAAAGCCTTAATTAATGAAATGAGCTAACAAAAGAAAATAAAAGGCACAAAAATTGGATGTTAAGAAATAAACCCGTCTGTATTCATAGATGATATCATTTTGCACATAGAACATATTAAAGAATCTACAGATAAGTCTCTAGAAGTAATAATTGAATTTAGCAATGTCACAACATAGGACGCCAATATACCAAAATTAATTGCACTTTTAGATACTAGAGATGAACAGTTTGAAAGTAAAAATTTTAAATTTCCTTTATTGTGCCTTTAAAATAATATTATTAGGGGAAAATTAATCAAATATATGCAATATCTACATACTAAAGATTTAAAAAGCATTACTGGAAGAAATTAAGACATTGAAATACATGACAAGATTTGGAACATTCATGAATTGGAAGGAAGACAATTCTTTTATGATACCAATTCTCTCTAATTTGGTCTACAAATTCTATACAATCTCAGTCAGCATCCAGGAAAATTCCACCAGGCTGTTTGCTAAATTTATCAAGCTAATCTTAAAATTTATAGGAGAAATTTTTATAGTAGAAATGCAAAAAATGCATTGTTGCATTATTTTTACAGTAGAAATGCAAAAAATGTAGAATAGCCAATATTGAAGAAAAATCATATGAAGAACCCATACTAATTGGTCAAAGACTGACATGAATTAAATATTGTATTTAATTGTGATTAACTGCAGCCTTTTCCTTATACCACACACAGAAATTAACTCCAGATGCATGGGGCCTAAAATAAAATTTAATTTTTTTTATAAGAGTTCATGGAGAAAATCTTGGTAATCTTGAGGTTGATAAAGACTTCTTAGGACATACAAACACACATATATGTGTACACACATACACACACAACCATAAAAGAATAAAAAATCAATTGGATTTCATAAAAATTTAAACTCTCTTATTTAAGAAGCACCCTTAAGAAAATGAACAAGCAAACAATAGACTGGAACATAATATTTGCAATGTATGTATCTGACAAATTATTTTGTAGCAACAATGTATAAGGTGCTCTTTCAACTCAAATATAAGAAGTCAAACAACTTGACGTTGGACAAAAAATTTGATCAGATACTTCA
Organism: Vulpes vulpes; assembly: GCF_048418805.1. Taxonomy (NCBI): domain Eukaryota; kingdom Metazoa; phylum Chordata; class Mammalia; order Carnivora; family Canidae; genus Vulpes; species Vulpes vulpes. Next base: position 88,257,974 of record NC_132795.1, read on the forward strand.
GAAATGATATGCAAATGACCAATAAGTACATGAAAAATGGTCATCATTAGTCACCAAGGAAATGTAGCTTACTAACTAATAATTAGTTACTTCTACATATCTGTTACAATGGCTAAAATCAAAAAGGTTGACAATACCAATTGTTGGTGAGGATCTGAAATACTGGAATGGGAACTCTCACCTTGCCAGTGGTAGCATAAAATTATATAACCACTTTGGAAAGGAGTTCAATAGTGTCTTATAAAATTAATCATACTTAATCTATGATCAAACAATTCTGTTTCATTTGCCTAAGAGAAATAAAATGTATTTCTACAAAAAGATTTGTATTTAAATTATCACAGCAACTCTGTTCATGATCCTTCCAAAACCGGAAAGTGAATAAATGTCAATCCACAGATGAATGTATAGACCATTGTGGTATATAGAAGGGAGTACTATGCAGCAATGAAAAGAGACTACTGATATACTCAACACTGTTATGCTGCATGGAAGAAGCAAGAAATAAAGGCTTACATGCTGTAGAATTCCTTTTATATGAAATTCTAAGGCAGGAAAAAAATCATACCTGGAAACTGGGTATGGTGGTGGAATGAGGATAGTCATTGATTGCAGTAAATCTTACTAAAGTGACAAGAGTGTCCTAAATCTTGATTGTGAGGGAGGTTACATAAATACACACATATGGCAAAATTTGCCAAACTGTTCACTAAAAGTGGGTGCATTTTACTGTATATAAATTATACATCAATTGACTGGATCCTGCTAAATTTAAAGACTTATAAACATTTCGCAATCAGAGTTGGGAAGATACTTTTGCCTAGAAGCAAGCTTTTTAGGAAGATTTAAGAAAAGAAGGCTGCTATAAAGATACACTGGGACTGGAATCTGAACCAGAACTTATCTGATAATCTCTTTACAACAGGCAGCTCTTAGCAAAGGAGCAAAATTTAAAATGAGGGAAGCATGGGACAAGCAGGAAGGCAATCAAACTCAAGCTCACTCAGTAGTTTTACCGTGGCAGGTTCTATGCTAAAGGCATTTCATAAATAATCTTGCATGTTTATCAAAACAATATATGATAAGCATTACTAAAGCCTTTAAATAACATACTCAAGTAACAAAACTAGAAGTAGAGGTGTTAAGGTGTGAACTTAAACCTGTTGCCTCCAAAGATACTAATTTTTTTCACTTAAGAAAAAGCAATTTATAAGGCAATGTTTACTAAAAATATAAGGATGGGTTGTTTTGTCTGTAAAAAGGATGACAGATTTGTCTTTCAAAGAGAACGAGAACTTCTACCTCTGAGAGCGATGTCAGAAGTTGTATAAGAAAGTACTTAACATTTTGAAATGGAAGGAATTTGATATTTATATTTCATAGCTAACTTGACCTGATTTCCAGTTTCTGAACTGACAGACCTCAGAAAGCCTCTTAAAATTTCCCCAGTAACTAAATAAATTAGGCGGAATGATATTCTCACATTAGTAGTTTTTTTAAAATAACTGGTCTAAGATTATGTTCCTTTTGAGAATCATCATTTTGCTTGGCTATCTCCAGTAGTATTATGCAAAAGCCTGGACTGTTCTACATTTTTATAAATCCTTCAAATCTATTCTTATAAAGGCATAGTAGTATTACTTTCCCCTTTGAAAATGATATAAAGTTATGGTAGAAAGTGATGAGTAAAAGAACTTAAAAATTAAAAATTCTGAAGAGAGAAAAAATGGGAGATTCAAACAAAAAGGCAACCTAGTACTAAGTATGAAGTCTTATATTTAAGATGAAAACCTCAAAGGCACAATAAGGGATAAAGGGACCTGGCTTCCGCGAAGTCCATTTGAAAGAGACTGTATAGAACTGGTGTGAAATAGAAGCATAACATGGACCAAATATATATGAAACTAACAAAATCTTCAAAATGTGTTAAAGAAATTTTCCAGAATGTTTTAGTCTAATCAAGTTGAGTGTAGAGTGTTGTGTTCAATTTGTGTCACTTTACTACTATTTTTTTAAGTAGGCTCCACACCCAGCCTCTGTGGGGCTTGGATTTATGGACTTAGGACCCTGAGATCAAGACCTTAGCTTAGATCAATGTAGTCAGATGCTTAGCTGACTGAGTAACCCAGGCATCCCTTAATATCCACATTTTCAATTGGACTTGGACAAACTATAGTTCATTTAGAGAAGGTAATCAAAATAATGAGGTATTCAGTAAATACATCCTAGGAAGAATGTGTGAAGAAGTTGAAATGAAAGGGTTTTGTGACAATGGTTTGATGGATACAAACTGATTTTGCATTTTTCAATGAGAACAATCAGTACATAAAGCAGGATGTCTGACAGACGTACCTTTCCACAAATGAGATGGGGTGTTTCCCAGAGGGATGAAGTTCCTATCATTCAAACTATTGAAGAAGATGACAAATGATAATCTTTTAAGAAGAGTATAGGTAAGGCTCTAAGGTTCTTAGCCTTCACTACTATCAGGTACCTTGCATGTTATAGATCAACAGGATTTGGCCATGATTTGGTTGAGAAGGATGGAGAAGAGGAAGAAACTCAATGGTAGTTCCATAGATTACTGAGTAAGGAGTAAAAAGACAGAAAGGCAAGAAGAGCAGATGTCTGGGGAGAGTCTAATAAACTCTATTTCATACTAGATTTTAAATTTATAGTGAAATGCCAATGTTATAATCAGGTATAAATATTTGACGTTATTTGCAAATGTAGGGCTGTGTTTCATGGAGAAAATGTAAAGTAGTTATAGTTCTGGAACTTATTTGCCTGGAAGTAGTTGCTGAAGATGAGGGTATAAATGACATCTCAAGGGAAGGGAGTATAGAAAGAGGAAAGGATAAGGATTGACTCTTGAGGAATTATTACTTTTCAGCCTTAGAAAACAGTAGAGGCAGAGAAGAAAATTAAAAGGAGAAAAATAGGATGTTTATAGAAGCCAAGAAAGAAGAGAATACCAAGAAGTCAGAGGCCATTGAATACACTTAATACTGCAAGGACTCAAAAAATTCCATTTAATTTGACCATCAGGATCTGGACTTTGGAGATAATTTTCTGTAAATTAATAAGTACAAATGTTAGTAAATAGAAGTAGTGAGTGTACTTTTTTTTTTCAATGAATTTAGTGGCAAAGGGAATAATAACGAGATAGCATGTTGACTGGCAAACAAGATAAAAGCAATTTTATCTAGAAAATTAGATGCTTTTGTGTATGTTTATGTAAGCAAAAACAATTAGAAAGAAAGACCAACAATGCCAAAGAAGAAAGAGATGTATCTTGCAGATCCTAGAAAAACCAAGCAGTAAAAAGACCCAAAGCACTTGGTCACCTTGGGGTCATTGCTAACTCTTAAGGCTCATTTTCCTGATACTTTGCCTGAGATACCTACTTTTAATAGTCACTGAGAGGCCTACACGTGCATAACAAGTCTAGCTCAGTGCTTGATACACAGTCATTATTTTTAAAAACCTAGTATTTCTTTTGGAAAGGAGATGGAAACAGGAGGGCAGAGAAGGAAAGATGAAGATACCAGAGAAAAGTTTCAGAGAGTGAAGCATGGTGACAGATGGAGAGGAGGAAAGATTATGGAGGTTGTACCAGATGGCCTCTGCTTTTTCAGTAAAGTAGGAAGGAAGGTCATCTGTTCAGAGTGAGGACAGCATGGTTGAGAACGAGACATGAAAAATGTAGAAAAATGTTAGAATACTTTTTTTTTCTCCCTAGAGAAAAGGGATATACAGTTCAGAGAGGCACGAGATACTGAGTTCCTGAGAAGTAAGATGCCTGGAAGTGTGGTTGGAAAACAAGAGTTTAGCAGGCCCAATGGGGGCTTTCTCATAAGCTTATCTGGTAAAGCTTGGCAGCTTGGGAATGAATGAGTAGCCTACAATGGTAAGGTAACTCATTTGGGGGATTTGGCTTGATCTAGGGGTGATTCTGCTGTTATGGTGAACCACCTAGAAGTCATGGAGTCTTGGTGGCCTGGGGAAGTCTTGTGAAGCTGGAGTCAGGATGAAAAACCGGATACTTGAGAGGTCATTGAGGATACAGGAGCCATGATAAAGATGAAAAAAAAAAAAAAAAACGGATGGGGGAGATGGGAATGAAGATGGTTGCAGTAGGTGAGAGGAGCTCTTATATATGGATTATTAAAGCTGGGTCAGTTTTAAGAGAAGATTAATGTAAGTAGAAGGTATAAGTAGAAGGGTGGCTGAAGTGCATTCACATCAAGATCATAAGAAATGAAGAGATTAGATAAATTTTATATAAAAGGTATGGTTTTGGACACCCATGAAGATTCTCAAATTATTGGGCTGATAAAAGATTTAAGGAAGAAATATGTAACATGAAAACAGCAGTAGTAAGAATAGTAGTTAGGTGACAGTTCTAAAGCTATCAAGAGGCCTTTAAAAGGGGCCATACAATTTCAGAATAAAACATTTACCTGAGACTCAACAGATCTGAGTTTGAAGCATGGCTCTGCCACCAAGGTTTCCCAGCTGAAGAGCAAGAGATGTGGAGTCTGAGATTACCTCCAGTTAGATCTAATAACTGTGACCTCTTAGACTGACCCAGTCTTTGTTTCACCAGAAGCATACACTCAAGTTAAAGAGATAAATACCTGTTCATGCAAAAAGAAAAAATAACTGAGAGGTGACCTTACAAGACAGTGTTTGAATGTTAGGGGGTGGCAAGGTAATTCTTACTACAGATGTGTCTCAGGACAAGAGCTCCATGTTAAGGTCACCATCTTTCATTGTAGAGGAGTGAGGAAGACCCATACTCTTGGCTTCTGAACAAGAATCAGGATCACCTAATCACTGCCACTGATGCATAGCTTCCCAACCAGCTTGGTGTTTAATTGGATGCCTTGCCCAATGAAGCTCCAGGCTAGCACCACTCCCTCGCTCTGAGGAAGACTCACAGTTGAGAAAGGAGCACAGCCATGGCCTTCAGGAAGCCTCCTAGTTCTACCCCTGGCAGTTTCAAGGGATCATCAGCAAAGCTCTCTGGAATCTGCCTCTGCGAATCTTCCACCCACCACAGCCCATACCTAGTTCTGCCTTAAACAACCACATCCACCAACTTGCTAACCTCTCACAGTTCACTTTTTTCCTACTCCAATCATGTGACTATAAATATTTCAGGTCATTCACTACTTTAATTTTTTTAGCTTTATTGATATGCAAAAAAAGTCACATGCATTTGATGCTTATATCTTGATAAACTTGGAATCATTACTATCTGAAGCCAAGCCCAGGGAGACTGAAGTCCTGCTGAATTCAGCTTCTATTAATTGAAGTCCCATGAACTACAGAGTGACCATATCTGGGACAGACCCATTTTACTTCCATAGTCCTGATATAAACAGGGCTGGCTTCACCACTGGGCATAGTGGTAGGGCCCAGTGTGGCATCAGAGGTCTACGAAAGTGTTTTAATTTTTATTTCTTTTAGAAATAAGATAAAAATAATGAAAGAAAAAGTGAATATGATAACATGAATATAAGGAATCCAGCCTGGATTGTATTTGCTTTTACAATAAACAGTCATAAAATATAATTTTTAATTTTTTTTCCTAGAGGAAGAGGACCATGGAATCAAAAGTGCCTAGACATGATGAAAATTATAATACAGTCCTGAGTGTAATCATTGGTAGCTTCCTTTTTTCTCCTCTTGAATTCTTAGTTCCAATGAAAAAGTTATAGAGTGACCCTAATAATGAGAGAGTGGAAGAGAGACCTAAAGGAGATGCCTAGAGATGGAAACTCTCAAACCTAAAGTAAAATACAGATGAAGGCCTATTTCAGACCAATAGCCATGGTAAACATATGGTCATTTTTTTAGTGTTCTCTGTGAGCCTGTCCACCTTTGACGTCTCCCTTCCATTCTTAGAATCATTCTAAGAGATGCCAGTTCACCAGCTGGGACACCGAAAGGTATACATGAGAGAAGGAGCATGGAGATTGTGACTCCACCCATCACTGCAGAAAAATCCTACCCCAGTGCCCCTCCCCTATCATCTATTCTTTTCCCACACCCCTCTCTCCTTCTCACTTTCTCTGTCTCCCAGGCTGCCAAATTTCATTACGGTTAGTTTTGAAAACATGCCTATTGGCTCTGCCACAAATTTGTGTTCTCTAACCCCTCACTGTGGCTCAGCAATCCTTCTTTTCATCTCTTGTTAACTCCGTTTACTCTTCCTCCCATGGCTTGGCATAGAGGAGAATGAGAAACAGGTCAGTCTCTCACTCACTCAGCAAGTCTTGGTTGAGGACATACCACAACACCCAGGACAATTCCTGGTCCTGTCACAGATCTGACCTCAAGTCGCTCACAATGTAGTAAGGAAAACAATGTGATTCACCATTTTTTTTTTTTATATGCCTACTAGGTGGCAAGAAGGATGATGAACACTTGCTTTGAAAAGATGAATTAGACACCAGCTCTGCCTCCCCTGAAAAGTTCACTTCTCAAATGTACGTAAATGGATCAATATCAAGCCAAATGTTGCCTCTCTTTAATTGGGGGTCGGGAGCTGATTATGCAAAGTTCGCCTGAGGGCAGATTACAGTTGAAAGTTTGACCCAACTTGCACAACAGACATCTCTTTGCCCTTAGTTTGGGCCTCCTCCCATCTCCAGACATTTCTACATTAGAACCAAAGTGAATACAAGCTTATTTTTAAATCATTAAAACCCTTGGCCCAAACAGCTCGCTACAGCATGTTGTTCCTTAGTTAGGAGCTGTCAGAGTCACTTAAAAACAAAGCTGAGCAAAGTGTTAAATAAATGTACAAGAAGGCAGAAGGGGCAGTTCAAATATCACCAGGTAATCCAAATCCACTGTGGATTTGGGGAGAGCGCATCTGCAGACTCTAAGAGACCGCAATGCTGATTAGCTTTTTAATCTTACCCCAGTAAGGATGGAAATTTTTCCTGTTACTGAGAGACACGAGGAAACCATTATTTCTTTGTAAAGACAAATATCCATTTCAGTAAGTAATTTAAAGCACACACTGTAGAGAACATGTGTGGATATTTGGCAGGGAGCTGGAAGTACTAATAAAATAACTTCTCCTTAGCCGGTCTTTTCTAGACTAAAAGACAGAATTAATGGTGTCTTCTTTCTGGTATTTACCATATTATAGATGCTTACAGTTGATCAACTGTTAGAAATAAAGAAGTCCTATGCACATAAAATAAGGGAAGGAGGACAAGAGAAATCTATCACTATTTTCTTTTTTACTTAGAATGTCATCAATGTTTAACTAACGCTCTTGATGTCAGACTGGCTAATGACTCTGTCTTTCATTATTTAGATATGTCTATACCTGCATAGCGCTGGGATTGTCTCAATCATACATATTTAGCTTTGATACTGTTTGCCTCTTTAGGATTTGGTTATATATCCGAGGGAAAAAAAATGCACTTATATTTTTAGATAAGTGTTACTTCATGACATGTTTGTGAGGCTAAGAAGATGACTGGGGAAAAAAAAAAAGATGACTGGGGGTTGTTAATATTATAGGGCACTAAAAATAATTTCACTTTAGAAACCACACATCTTGTCACCTGTCCCTCATCCTGGCATCATGCTGGGCAATGGGAAGATACATTCAGTATTCATACATACAGTCAGAGCAGGGTGCTGGCTGTTGTGGAGGAATAATCCCTACCTTTCTCTGTCATTACCCTCTTGGAGTTTACTATGGCTTTGGGTAGTAGATTATGAAAAAGGACAAATGCAATATTTAATTAGTGGAACCAGAGCAAAGAGTAGAAAAACTAGTGTTGTATCTCACAACATAAATGAAGTGTCTATCACTCTGCCTGGTTCCTATAGGTGCTCAGTAAATATTTGTTAAATGAATGAATAAATATTTTCTAGACCCTAGATGATGGCCCTGAGCTATCATATACTTAGGTCTCCAATGGCAAGTAAGAGGCTTCAAGATTCTCAGTCATTTTTTTTTCTCTTGGAGAATTGGCTTTTTAATATATAGTTTAACAAATGACCATCAGAATATCAAGTCTGTTAATCCTGTGTCCTGGGAGGTTTCCAAGACAGAGGACTCTACTGTGCATTAGAGGTGGGGACGTGGTCCCACTGGTGAAGACTTTTTAATGGATCTTCATATGTCACTGTTCTGCAGAGCCTCTGTCTCTCTTTAAAGCTTTGGTGTCCTTCAGGGACTCTTCATATTAGCTTTCTAATTACCAAAAACCATGTCACAGAATTTCCTTTTATCTCATTTATGCCGATTGCAATGCATCATCTTCTGGATCAAGTTAAATAGTTCTTCTTCCTTTGCTTTCCTACCTTTGAAATTTTTGTGGACTGTAATTATTTCCCATCTTGGCAATGGCTTCAATGAATTATCCATTTTCTTTAATCCACCCAGATAACTGGATTCTTCTATGGGCTTAATCATCTTGCTCCTCTTGCCTGGAGTTCCTCTCATTGCTCTTCATTTGTTCTGAAAAGAGATGCCTCAAATGAACCTTGCACTCTGGTGAGATTTTTAAGAAGCAGATGTTCTCATGGTATCCCTATGATGCAATTTTATTGCTATGAAGCTTTTTATGGCATTACCAATTTGTATTTTCTCCAAAACTATGCCTAAAGCTTTGCAAAACTTTACTTTCACTTATGGGTCTTCATTTAAATTACATTTTATGAAGAGGGAAAGAGAGACAGACAGACTTGCGTGTGTGTGTGTGTGTATAAGATAAAAGAGAAGAACTGCCAAAGGTGTTGACATTTTCTAACTAAAGAAATAATTTCTCTCTGAACTAATCCCTTAGAGATTGCAACCATCCAACTTTATAATCTTAAAAGCTCTTATTCACTTGATAGGTTATAAAATATTATTTTATAGATATATAGTTAGATACACAAATATAGACTTGTAATATTTAATCCTGTGAGGCAGAATTATTCCCATTTTACAGATGATGAAAGCTACTGTCTGAAGAATCCAATAACTGGCCTAATGAAGCAAGGGATATACCTGAGACACAGCCCTAGATCCCCTGCCTCCCAGGCCAGAGCCATCTCTGCTCCAAAACAGCTGCGTCTTCCATCACAGCTGTTGTTTAGAGAAACCAATTCCAGTTTCAGATACTGCATATATAATAAAACACTACAGTAAACTTTACACTCAGCCTCCAATACTTATTGCATACTTTGTTTTATCAGATTGCCTTGCCACTGTCAAAGGAAGAGAAAAAAGAAACTAGGAAAGTGAAGTGTAGCTTGTGTTCTTCTTTGCAGAGATCCCTGCAAATATCAGTGTCGGGAGTCAAGGGCAACCTCATTGTTCTGAGCTTTTTCTGGTATAGGGAGAGAGACTAAACATCACCATGCTCTGATGGTAATAAAAAAGAACACACGACGTAGAGCATACAGTGCTGATCCACTGGGCTGAGGTCCCCAAATTATGAACAGGTTGCCTTCCAAATGTTCTCTTGAAGGAAGTTGTTTAGATTAATGAATGCATGTTCTCATGCCCAAAAAGGCCCTATAAATAAGGTTAAGAGTTTAGGTCTTAGCCACAAAATCCTGGCTGTAGTTGTCTGGAGTGTAGTACCAGGTGTTCTGGCATCTCTATAATAAAAAATAGTAATAAATAAAATAATAATTATGTTTAATAATAATAAATTATATATATGTGTATAGATAGAAAGATAGATAGATAGATAGATAGATAGATAGATAGATAGATAGATAGATAGATATAGATGCTATGGCCTTGAGAAGGGACTCTAGAGAGGTGGTGAAGGTGAAGACCAGTAGGAGGCATTTGCAGAGAGCAGCAACAGGGCTTTTACAGTAGAAGCTATTGTGACAGCAAAAGACTCCAGTTAGATCAGTACTGGGGAAAGTTTCCTCCTTTTCTTTACTCTTGTCAGTCCAAGACAGCACTTCTCCTTCTGCTCTCAGCCACTTATTGCTTCAAGTTTCCCTTTCACCAGAAACAGTTTGAGTCAGAAGAGAGGTCTGGGGCTCCCACCTCATGCTCTGTTCCCAAAGCCAGCACACAGTGATACAAAAAATTGGCTGAGTTTATCTATTTGCAGGTCCCTTTGTATGAAGATCATACCAGAGGAAAGAGATGCTCTGGGCCCCTACTGTGCCATCAGTATCATTCTGTAATTTAAAAAATACTTTATGTCATATGTAAATTCACAAGATGTAATTGGCCAACATATCAGTTGCTTCTAGGTTGTGCTTATTGAGAGAACTTATATCTGATATCATCTAGTATAAATTACCCAGATTGATATCCTTATTCTTAATGTGAATTATTTATATCTAAATATCTAGTGTAGATTATCAAGATTTTTTCCAATGTAGTTGCAAAAATGATGGGCTCTGGAGTGGGACTGCCTGGTTTATAAGCTTTTGCCTTTTATTTAGTTATTTATACAAGAATAAAAATAATGCCTACTCCAAAGGGTTGTTGAGAGGATTAATGGCTTGGTTCTTACAATGGGCTTATCCCAGTAATTACCAGAGAGTAAGCACTCAGTGTTTTCTCTTGTTATTATCATCATTGTCTTTGTTGTCTAGTTATGCTTCAGAGTTATATAGATTCTAGATTTTCTATGGAATTTTAGCAGAGGCCTTGTGAAAGACTCTGTTTTAATAGGGTTCTCTGGGATTGGAGAATGTGAGGAAAGGGGTCTGACACCTGTGAAGTTATAATGACCTCCCAAACTCTTCCAGTGAAAGACGGGAGAGTGGGAAGAAAACATGACTCCTCTTCTTTGCTCTCACCACTACAGAGATTGCTCTGCCCATGCCCAACCCCAGGATGCATGAAAAGTGGAAATGGCCATAAGGCCAGCAGGTAGAGAAGAGGCAGCAGAGTGTGGTAGTGATGAACATGTATTTCGAGGGGCCAACTCTCTGGGTTTAAACCCCATCTCCATCCCTTAATACCCGTATGACCTTGAGCAAGTTACATAAACTCTCAACTTTCCTGTCTGTAAAAAGGAGATAATGATAGTATCTACTTACAAGGTTGTTGTGAGGATTAAATGAGTTAATGTCTATAAATGATATAGACTAATATCTGACATAGTTCAAGTACTACAGAAGGAAGTGAAGAAAGGGGTGATAACCCAGATACAGTTAATAATAACAAGCAACCCCTCCAGTGGCTCTTCCTGAATCCCATATATTCAAGATGTATTTATATATCAACTGTGTTTACTGACCTGAGTTTATTTTTAAATAATGATTCAACTGTCTTCTCATCTTCTTTGGTTTTACATGTTTGCATTTTTTCTACCATGGTTTCTCCATGTTATCCTAACTTTATTATCAATTTTAGAAAAAAAAAATCAGTCTCTCCTTGCATGAAAAGACTCTTAGTCTGCTTTCGGAATGTATCCAGATTTTTCCCCCTTGGTGTCTAGAATGATAGGTAAGAAGCAGTCAAATCCATGTCTATCTTTGCAAGAGGAATGACCCAGCCCATTCCTCTTGTACAATTTCTCCTCTGAAGTGATGCTAGACACTTTTGATGTAAGGCTATGCAATTCCTCCAAAACATGGCCTGAAATGATGAGAGACAGAGGACAGAACAACCAAGTATTGCCAGATTAAATTAGCTATCTGTCCCTTTAATTGTTATTAAGCCCATCTGAACTTTAGTTTCGTTCTCTGTAAAATGGACATAATACTACACACCATTTTGTGCACCATTTATTGAGTAATCTGAATTATTATTGAATGCTCTATTTTATTACAATAGCTGTGTTTTCTTTCTTGGTTTCATCAAAACTTGCATTCATCCGTGGAGCGTGTTATGTAGGTGAGTACTGTCTTTTGTGTGTAGTGAGGCAGAAAAAGGTTGAGGATAGTTGCTCTGAAGGACTGAATGGATTGCATGCACCTCAGGAATTCCTCCACAGATATTGTTTTCCTCATCTGAACTTCTGATATGTCCAGAGAGATGGAGAGCTCACCATTGTGCCCCATGAAAAAGTATACAGTGCTTTCAGTTTGTGAAGAAACGTATGGCCAAGCAGCCAACCCAGCTGACACAAGATTTGACATTGTCTTATGAACATTAAGGAGCCTGACAAGGGCAGTTGGCTGAATTGAAGGCCATCTTTTCTTCCCGCGGACCGAACTCAGCGCCAAGCTATTCTGGAAGTGGTTTGGGGTTACCTCTGGCACAAGGGACAAAAACCCAATAAAGATCCTAGTGTCCTAGATCATAGTGCATGACTATAATCTTAGTCTAGAAGATTTTTAAAGCAGATGTTACTAAACATCTGTCCCAGTCATAATAAAATAAGTAAATAAAGATCACAAAAGGGAAAGCAGCCATAGATTGTAAAAAGCTCAACTTTCAAACTTACCATGTGCCCTCCAATGATTTTCTCTTGGCATTAAATGTGTTAATTTGCTGTTTCTACTCATACATGAGGGTCTGTGACAGCATTATGAAAAGTCAAAGAGTTCTACAATAATGAGGTTTTTTTGTTTTTAATTTTATGTTTTCACATTGATTACAATTTTTAAAATATGAAAGGACAGAACATATTCTGAATTATCTAGTAAACCACCTTAGAGCCAAGTATTGCCATATGATTTTAGTGCTCAGGTTTATGTGTGAGTGAATAATCTTATGGGTACCCAGTGATAAAATATAGTCAGAACATTTCTGGCTGGCTTTAGGTGATCACACCCTAATGTTAATGAGACAGCGATCATCATGTGTCTGCTATTGTACTCTTGTTGGATTCTTTCACTAATTATAAAGACAAAACTTCTTTTACAGTGATCAGCTACTATTGAAAGATATTTTCACAGGCTAAGGTTTTAGCTTCATAATTTATTTAATAAATCTAGAATGTTTTGACATCATGAAAATGACAATGTGGTGGAATAATGTTCTACATTAATTGTCACAAGCTAATGAGAAAAGAACAAAGGCAGATTTAATATATAAATGGGATTTTTGCACCAAATGAACAGTAAATGACATCACAGCACCTGGTACAAACTTCCAAAGCTTTTTATCGTTGTTCAAATAGAGAATTCTGGTTGAATAATTAAATTGTCACCAGGCAGTAGTGGTATAACCACTAAACTTAAAGTAATCCATGTAGAGGAGTAAGTATCTTCCATGTTGCTTATAGATGTTCTGCAGACCCATATTTGTACATCACAACTTGCAAAAGTTCATGAGGATTAAGCAGTAATAAACAATGAAGAATTTGTCATTCTGACAGGTGTGAGGTGATATCTCACTGTAGTTTTGATTTGTATTTCCCTGACAATGAGTGATGTTGAGCATTTTTTCATGTATTTGTTAGCTATCTGTATGTCTTCTTTGGAAAGAACATCTATTCACATCATATGCCCATTTTTAAACCAGATTATTTGTTTTTTGAGTGCTGAGTTTTATAAGTTCTTTATATATTTTGGATACTAACCCTTGATCAAATAAGCTGGAGATTATGCTAAGTGAAATAAGAGAAAGACAAATACCATATGAGGTCACTCATCTGTGGAATTTAAGAAGCAACACAGATGAACATAGGGGAGGAAAAAGAGAGGCAAATCAGAAAAGAGTCTCCTAAATATAGCGAGCAAACGGAGGGTTGCTAGAGGGGAGGTAGGTGGGGCGGATGGGTTAAATGGGTGATGGAGATTAAGGAGAGCACTTGTGATGACCACCGGGTGTTGTATGGGAAGGCTGAATCACTAAATTCTACACCTGAAACTAATATTACACTGTATGTTAACTAACTGGAATTAATTAAATTAATTAAGATTTTTTATTTATTCCTTTTGAGAGAGAGTGAGCATGCATGCAAGTGGGGAGGGGCAGAGCAGGAGGGAGAAGGAGAAAGAATCTGAAGCAGACTCTTCACTGCTTAGAGGGCTTCACCAGCCCTCATGGGGCTGGATTCCATAACTTGAAGTCAGACACTCCACCAGCTGAGCCACCCAGATGCCCCTAACTAACTGGAATTTAAATAATAAGTTGCAAAAAGAAAAAAAAATTTTGCCATTAAATTATATTGTATAATTTTTTGGTATTAATTTTTGGGTGAATTTCTATATATTCATTGAAACAATGTATTGTGGTCCAAATTAGATATTCTTTAAAAAGGAAAAGTGACAACAGTGATGCATATGATTTAAGGAAATGGTCCATTAGGTTCAACATTACAAATATACAAATTGACAGAAAGCGAAACAAATGCCAATGTGTATATTATTTTACAATTCAACCTACATAATATTTAATTTTGCAAAACATCATAACATCATCTGCCACATTAAATCATTTTGAACAGTTTTGGCTACATATTTTTATTTGTATTTATTAAAAGTAAACTGAGGCATATTAAAATGTTTAAGGATATATCTGAGCATTTATCCACTCCAATTGGGCAGCACCAAACCAGAAGTGATTATAAGTGCTCCACTGACAGGAGTTAGGGAAAAGATTTTAATGGAGAAAGTGAGACCGCAAAAAACAATAAATAAATAAATTCTCTTATCGGCCACAGCTTAAAGCCTAGTTGGCTGTCCCTGATTGGTTGTATTTAGTGTTTTGATTTCATCACCCTGAAGCATTTACGGGCTTAGATTTTTGTTTTGCTTACATAGACCTCCACGGCATTAGAGTAACTTCAATCTAGTGGCCTCCTTGTTTAATTAATTAAACATATACAATGTGAAGCTTTGTTTAGATTTTTTTAAATATATGAATTATAAGCACAGTTGCTTATAATTTACTTTTATTAAGTAAAACATAATATAAAAGCAATTTAAGACAACAATGAAAGCTTATAATTTTTTTCCTCCAAAAGTTTACTTTATTCAAGTGCTAAGATTTTTTTTAATGGATAAAGATTTTAATAGTAAAATTTAACATTGATGGAATACCTATTATACATACACAGTTAGTATTACTCTTCTCACTTTAAAAATAGAAAAATGTATTCCAAGGGAAAAAAATGACTTGTCCAAAGTCATAAAATTATTAAGTAACAGAACAAGGATTTGTAGTGAGAGATGTATGGTTGCAATTTCTATTCTTCTCTCAAAACAACAAAATGCCTCATGGTTTGAGCCAGGAAAATACAGAGGGACAGTTAACAGAAATAATGAATTTGGTTTTGTAAGAGTTGGCCAGTAGTCCTTATTCTTTGATGATAATTGTACGACAGGTCTGGGAAACTCATGAAGCTACTCTTCATCATTATGATAAAACAACACTATTGCGTAAGAATGAAAAGCATTCTACACTAGCTCAGAAGAACTCATCAAAAGTAGAAAATTTCTGGTAACTGCTGCATGAGTATCACTCATCCTCACTTGTAACATGATATTAATATTCACTATTAACAACTGTGATTTATAGGGATGCCTGGGTGGCTCAGTGGGTGAGCACCTTTGACTCAGGTTCTGATCCCGGGGTCTTGGGATCAAGTCTCACATCTGGCTCCCCCTGCAGGGAGCCTGCTTCTCCCTCTGCCTATGTCTCTGCCTCTCTCTGTGTGTCTCTCATGAAAAAATAAAGTCTTTAAAAAATGTAATTTATAAGTAAAACAATTGCTTTTCTACCCCTCTTCACTTCTCTTCTTTCCTCCTCCTCCTCTCTTTTGCTTTAACTCCTCTTCCTCTCCCCTCCTTTTCATCCTCAACTCTCTCCTTCATTTTTTTGTTCTGTTCCTTTCTCCTACTGTACATCCTCTGACATCATTATCCACCTCCAGGGACATTTTTCTGGTGTTGATCTTCTAAGGAGGAAACTTTGCCTTCATGGAGTGACTTAGAGTGATACCATCTCCACTGCCCAGGGCAAGGGAAAAGAGTTTCATTTATCTTATAGGCAGATTATAATGTTCCAATAGCTGAGAATCCAAAATTGTTTAACACTGAAAGACTGTATTTGCTGGAGGGAATGAATATATCAGAAAGGCATAAGACCTTTTCAAATAAAAGTAAATCAAATATTTATTGAGCACCTACCATGTGCAAAAGCTAAAATAGTAGGTAAAAATTGAAAACAAGGATAGGGCAAGCCTTGCCTTCAGATTGGGCAAACAAAAATTCAAATCCTAATGCAAGCTAAATAACTGCTCAAGGCAATTATAGAAAAAAGTTAAAAGGAGATATAAAAGTAATTTATAAATAAATAGTGAAGACTAATGCTATAAAGTTGAGACAAGACACAGGTAGAATTTGAATTGTACCTGGAAATTTTACAAGGACTTGCACAGTTGGAAAAGTGAAAATATCGTAGGATTATTATTGGACTCAAGTGGTGAGTTATTCTGATCAATTCTTTGTAAAATTGGGCAAATCAATAACAAAATGTTTTAACAACATGCCAAGTCACTAATGAAGATCTTCATTTGGAGGAACTGCATATTCTTATCAGGAGAGTAGGGCCAGTAGTAGTGCTAAGAGTAGAAAGAGCAGTAGTCACAGTGGTTGTTACCACTTTCAGCAACCCTCTACATCTACACGCTAAGAAATGCAAATAATGCTAGAGAACCATCATGAATCTAAAAGATTAAATGTGGCAGGTCATGAGTGGTAATTATAAATTGTTTATTTTTTCCTTAACTTTTGGATTCCATCTTTTACATTTAAATCTGCATTAACTTAAGTCTTAGAAATTGTCAGAAATGTGATTTATATAGGGAGAGAAGCATTATTTCGGCACAAGGCAAAATGAAAAAGTTCTTTTTTGCACACATGTTTCCAGTTTTGCTGCTTAATTTTGGAAAGAGGTAATTCTACGTCAAAATTAGGCTGAGTGAAAAATGCACACACAGTAATCTTCATTTTCATTATCTGGAGTAGTTCAAAAGGCTCAAAAAATGGAACTATTCTCCAAGAAAGGAATGCATGTTCAGGTAATTACAAATAACAGACGCATCTGGTTATCTTAATTGTTTGGGAATGTCTCAATTAGCTGAGAATGTTTTCATGATGACTTGGAGACAGTGAAAATTTTTCACAGCAGATTGGATTCAATAGTGAAGAAATATAGGCAGCTCACCCTGAAGTCTATTTATGACTATAGAATCCGTTCAAAGATCCATATCTTTTGGATTTTATTTGCCTGTAAAGGGAATAGAAATGCTATTTGCTTTTGTTTTGCTTTATCTCTGCAGCCTCGTGGTTGGTCTGAAAGAGGACTGTTCGTGCTGAGGATGCCCAGGCAAAGGCAGGACACGCCAGCCTCCTGTTCTCCATCCTGACCATGGTTCCATTTCCTAGCACGAGTTGCCTTCTTACTGAAATTTGATGCTCAGGCTTACTCAGTAATTTGGACTTGCTCCTTGGGAAGATTAGAAGGATCCCTAGCTACAGGTACATTCTCAATCTGGTTGAGGACTGATGGTTTTTGGATACTTGAAAACAATTCATACTGACATATTTTGGTCAGTCAGCAGCATTACTTGTCTTAGGCTTGCCACCATACCAATGCTCTCATACCCTATCATGCTTCTAGTAGATTGAATTCAGCGCAGATTCTGCTTTTATCTGAGCTTAACTTCCTAGTTATTTTATTTATTCATACTTTTAAGGAAATAGGTTTGTCAACTGCTGGATAGTACATAAATTACTATATGTGGAATACAGGGCAGTGTAAGATAATACAGGAGAGTTCTGGAGGATGTCCAACAAATCAATGTCTTATACTCCGAAACTTCCTCCCTGGGTGAAAAAGCCCTCCTATACAATTTCCTTGCTTTGTGGTATATTCATGTAGATTAAAAGAGATGGCCTCACCTGTTACTGGGGCAATTTGGCAATTTCCAATGCAATTGTTTATAAATGCTTCTAGAGTGATTTTTCCAATCTTGACAAACACTCTCTCAAGCCAGAGGAAACTTCACAATTTCTAGTGAAGAGGTTATGAATTATTAAATCTCACTAATTCTTCACTTAACTGCCACCTTTATATAGAAAACATGATCTGGGTTAAATCCTACAGATAGAGGGAACATGCACCTGGGGTTAATCTAACCAGCAAGTGGATGCTCCACTGCCTCAATCAAATTCAGATCAATATTATTTATCCATCAGCCCTTGAAATAGAACATGGGCTCTTCCACCAAATCTTTCTTTCTTTTTTTTAAAAAAGATTTTATTTATTTATTCATGAGACACACACACACACACACACACAGAGGCAGAGAGAGAAGCAGGCTCCATGCAGGGAGCCCGACGTGGGACTCGATCCCAGGTCTCCAGGATCACGCCCTGGGCTGAAGGCAGCGCTAAACCGCTGAGCCACCAGGGCTGCCCCCACCAAATCTTCCTTACCTGTAGGAATTAGCAGGAGAAACCTAATACTGTCTGGCAATTTATCTACTCCTAGAAAAGTCCGTCTCTTCTAATTTTTCAATGCAGCGCCACACATACACAGCAGAAATGCTTAGGAAGTATTGAAGAGAGGGGTACAAATGAAGGGGAGTGGAAAAAAAGAGAAATATTAGGGAAACAGATGCTCAACTTCCTCTCTTGTAGTGTAGGATGTAAGATGCTGGCGCTTCAACCAGCCTGCAACTTCCAGCCTGCAGATTCTCCTTTTAAAAAGTAGAACCTACTCCTGTCTAACAGAGACTTACAAAGTTACAAGGCCCCTAATTAACTAGGCATTTAGTCAATACTATTTCTTCTTAAATTATGGACGTTTAGACACAAAATACCAATGTAATATGTTCTGTATTAGTATGTTAAATAAAAGATCCCACATGAACCATGGCTCCATCTTTTAGGGCTTCTCTCCTAGCACACTTTTTCTCACCTGATCCTTGCTTGCCCATCTCCATAGTGATGTTAGACAATTCATTGTTGGATTCCATATAAATCCTTCATGTGGGACGCTTGGGTGGTTCAGCAGTTGAGCATCTTCCTTTGGCTCAGGTCATGATCCTAGGATCAAGTCCCATGTCAGGCTCCCTGTGGGAAGCCTGCTTCTCCCTCTGCCAATGTTTCTGCCTCTCTCTGAGTCTCTCATGAATAAATAATAAAAAAAAATTAAAAAATCATTCATCTTTTGAAAGATAACAAGCAATCCCTTGACTTCCATAGCCTGGAAAGCTTTTCTTTGTGAATAGAATACTAAGAGACCATAAGGTAGATATATAAAACCCGCCTGCAAGGAATATCTTCTTACCTCTTATTCCATGTCTTTTCTCGAAGAAGTACACTGACTTTGGGACACTCCCTTTAATATATACCACTATCTGTCAGGGGTTCTAATTGTCATCTTTCTTAAATCTGCCAGAATTGTTATCTTTGTTAGAAAATGCCACACAATGGTCTTTCCTTCATTACCAATCCATCCCGGGTAGCTTGGGCAAATCACCTAACCTCTCTGAGCTTCTGTTTCTTCACTAGTAAGAGGAAAGTGCTAACACCTCACAGAATCAAGTAATATTGAAACTCTTAAAAAGCTGCAGAATATAAATACTGTCTCAGTAACTCTATTACTCAAATTTTGGCACCCCAATATCCCACTTGGTCTCTGCAGTGGAACAGACTTACAGACTTCCTCTTCCCCAAATACTTCCCAACTCTAGAGTGGCTTTCCAATTCCACTGGTCTGCTCTATATTTCCATCCCTACTCTAATGGTCTCAGCTGGGATTCCACAAAGCTTAGGGCTCCACAGTGTCCTAAGTAGTCATGCTTCAAGCTGAAGCCTTGTTCCCTTCACTCACACTACAGCTGAAGTAAAAACCACCTCACTATCTTATTAATGCAGGAAGAGTCAGAGCTATGGCATGGCGCCAGTGCATCTGGCACTCAGGTGTGCTTGCCTCTGAAGCCAGGGGGAATCTGATGTACCAGTGAGTTCCATCTTCACACTCACAGAGTCAGGATAAAACTAGCTCCTTCTAGTAGGTTTGTTTGGATTGTGGGAGGGAGAGGAAGATACCACAGTAAGACTGATTGAGGACCTAAGTATTATAATTCTGGAGTATTTTCCACTGGGAAATCATGACCTCCTTATCCTAGTGCTCAGAGAGGCTAATGGAATGGCTTGGGCAGACTAAACCTGATAACTACTACCAGATTATACCCAGGATCCAGATTATACCCAGGATTCACTGTCAGCTTTTGCCCCAAGGTCTGTTACCAGGCCTGCATGGAATCCAGACTTGGTCTTTGCTTATTATACAGGGTTTTACTGACCCCATTATTTCCTCTATGATGTAGCCTCCAGATGAAACTTTACCCAAGTCTGCCTGTTTGTCTCTCTCCATCAATTAGGTCTCCTTACTCCCTGGACTCTTCTATGTAAATCATTGGATTGTCCACCTGGCTTAGTACATGAATCTCAAAGCACTGAATAAATACCTGACATCTACTACACACAGAAAAAGAAAGTCAAGAGCAAAAGGTTTGGAGAAGCAAGGGGTATGTAGATCATATCAGAACTTCTCCAGAAAATTAAACTGAAATTAAAAAGGTTTTAAATACACTGAAAGTTGGCTGAGCTTCACCCCTGAGTAGGAAACAGATAGACAGGTTTACATGCTAATTGGATAATTGGTGAGCTGCAGTTGATTCAAATATAGAGACACAGATTAAACCAAATTTCAGTAGTTAACAACCCACTCTGAGGTTGCTTATTTGTTTGTTTTTGCTGGTCTAATATTTTTAATCAGTCTTTTCCACACCCTGCATGGAGGAGGAAGATTGCTGGGCATGGTTACAGAGGCCAATAAAAAAATCTAGAAGAAGATGCTAGTAACGAATGAAAAAAAATGGAATTTTAGTGGAAGAAGGCTTAACTCCTTGGAATCACACAGTCAGATGCACTAATATTTATAGATGAGGACAATGGGGCAGAGAGAGGTTATAAGTGAAACCAAAATATTATTCTTCAGAGTTTTAAGTAGAAGCTTAATTAGTATAAGAAAGTCTTAAGAAGAGAACTGAACTTACGACATTTCCCAGACTTTCTGGGTATAGCATACAAAATAATTTCAACTTGTGAATCTTCAGTTTCTACCTAGTATATAGGGGACCAACATTATGGCCAACAGTCATTATACACATTGGATCTAGGGTTGAGAAAGCTGACATTTGCAATTTGTAGATGATTTACTGGGGTTCAGGGATAAACATTTGTATATCATTATTTAATTTTAGAAGGAACAGCAAAGTGTGTTAGAAATGGTGAAAGAACCAAAGGCAAGTGTTCTCGTCATGATTTCTACAAACTGAGTACAGTGAGGCAGGAGCTATCTCCACCCCTCTTACCTCTATACCCTTCATAAGGTGACTTTGCATCTCTTCCCATCATGAAGTGGTGTCTTCTTTCTAAGTCTGGACTGACTTTGTGAATTGATTTGACCAACAGAATATGGTAGGAGTGACAGCATGAGAATTCAAAAGCTAGGCCCCAGGAAGCCCTGCTGTCTCCTGCTATAAAACAAGCCCAATCTAGCCTGGCTGGAGGAAAAGAGACTGGAGGTAGAGAAAGTCAGCCAAGTTTTCCCAGTTGAGGTCCTAGATGTGTGACAGAAACAGCTAAGATTGCAAAGCCATTTAACTGACCTGCAGCTGATCTCAGACACATGTTGATCCCCACTGGACCAGTACTGCCCAGTGAACCCATAGCTTCATAAGCCTCATAAGCAATAATAAATGGCTACTGTATTAAGGGGAGTAATAGTTATTATGCATCATTATTGTAACAACAGACAGCTGACATATGTGTCTGATAGGATTAGCTCCCTCTATAAATATTAGTATGGCTCTGACTTCCAGTAGAATGCATTCGATGTCCCTAATTTGACTGTGGAGAAAAATATGGGGAGATAAATATCTATTTATTTATCTACATGTTATATACATATATTTTTCAAAGTGTATATGTATATATAGATACACACACACATATATATGCAATATATATAACCACATCTCTGTAGATATGTCCAACTTTAAACACATATATTCATCTATATCTAGATTAATAGACACAAACTGTAAAATCAGACAAGATGCTTTACACAGAGCTCCTCAACCAGATACATTCATCTTCATATAAAGGTAAATTACTCATTTCTGTCATCAAGGATTTAGTAAAGGCTCTATTGATAGCATATCCTGTGCACTGACATAAAGCGGCCCAGGGCAGATTTATTTAGCAGGTTGGGCAACTAACATATCTTGTGATTTAGCCAAACACAGGTTTTATTTCCTCAACCATCTTTTCTTTCCTCCTATTACCATTCAGGTGGCCCTGCATAAGATTTGCTCACATCAGTGATTAGTCCCTGTATCATTTTTATAGGTCTATTTTTAAAAGGTGCTTATTTAAGCGACTGGTAACTAATCATAGTTCTATAATTGACTGAAAAGTTGACTCAAATTAAATTGAAAAAAAAAAAAAAACACCAAACTCTCATTATAAATTATTCTTCCCAGCTCCACAAACACTCATTTTACAAACAGCGAAAGCATGAAGAGACAAAGTTTGCCTTCCTGCAAAAAATATGTTCAACAATTACAGACCAAAATTTATAGCAAAGGAAGAATGTTCCTCTTTCTTCGCGGTGACACTAATAAAAGGAAAGAAATATAAGTACTGCTTAGTGTAGGCTGGGAAATGCCTAAATTTTAAAATTAGAATAGTAGCATTTTATTTCTGGACAAGCTCGACTGATCTTTTTACACAGAGCGACAGACAGGCTTAGGGGGGCATGACCTCATCACAAAGATGTGGGCTTCAAAGGCCGCTCCTCAAACCTCTTGCTGATCACCTGCCCTTCTACTACCCCAAATTAAACATTTAAAAGTTTTGAAGCCTTCTTGCTTTACATTAAACATTTTTCTACCATCCTCCAGTCAATTACCCAGAGGCCAAAAATATCTCTTCCCCCATTCAGCCTATGGCACCTCCACTGTGAAGTGCTCTAAATCCATTAGCAGGGCCCTCTCTGCATGCTACATCATCGGAGGAACAAAGCCGTGATGATGTAGAACAACCCACGTTCATGTATATCACTAGAGTTCTAGCCTCCTGATCAGCCGGCGGGCTTAATAAACATTCCAGATGGCTTGCTCTGCCTGAAGGAAGAATGGATAATCACACTGCACTCCCCTCCAAACAATAATAAAATAAGGCCATGGTAGCACAGAAGCCCGAGCCTGCCAAAAACATTGAAAGGACTGCTTAGAACAATAGAATCAAGTGATTGGAAGGCACATCAGTGCCCTCACCCTTTATGAAGGAAGGTGGCCTGCTTTCCTATAAAGCATGCAAAACCAATTGTGTTATGCAACAGCTCTGCCGAAAAAGAAAGTAAGAAAGAAAAAAACCCAACAACAACAAAAATTCCAACTAAATACTTTCTTTTAAAAGATTTTGGTGAAAAGGGAATTTAAATAAAATAACCTTTGCAAGCCAGAATCCTGAGCCATATATACATAGTCTGACACATACAGCTGTGTGTTATGCTTGTCAATAGGGAGCAGAAGAGGTATGATCAGTTCTATATTCACTTTAAGGCATTTTGGGTGGAATTCCATAATTAGAATATATGGAGGTATTCTGCAGAGTGTCTGAAGAGGCTTAAAAGGATGAATTCACACAAAGAAGTGAGTTGAGTACCACCGGTACTCAGCTCTGAGGCCAGTTCTTAGGGCGCACATCTCTCCTCTCCACTGTTTGCCCTGGGTTCCTCTCTCTTTGCTCCTTGGGTAGTACTTTCTGTGCTTTGAACAGATACCCATTATAGTTAATATGTTCCTGATTGATAACTTATGTCCCCTTCTAGTTCAAACATTTGATCTTCCTGTTATGTGATTGGAGTATATCAGAGTTGGAACTTAACATCTGTTCAGTGTTTATCATGAAAGGTCTATGCAGAACAGAGAGGATTTCCAGGGCAGTGAAACTATTCGATATGATATGAAAATGTTGGATCCATGTCACTATAGTTTTGTCAAAACCCGTAGGATGTCCAACAGCAAGAGTGAATGCTAACATAAACCCTGGACTTGGGGTGATAATGATGTGTCACTGTAGGTTCATCAATCACAACAAATGTCCCACTCTGGTGGGCAATGTTGATAATGGGAGAGGCCTTGGACGTGTGAGGGGAGGAGGTATGTGGGAAATCTCTGTACCGTCCTCACAATTTTTCTACGAACCTAAAACTGCTCTAACAATTGGAGTCTATGAAAAAAGAAAGAAAGGTCAAAGCAGATTCAGGTATTTTCTGTATTTATTGGTGGTCAATTGGGGGATTATAGTTCGAAGTCCAAGTAGATTCCTGATACACAGCTTTGACTGCCTCTAACCCAAATAAAAAATTTCAGTTTCTGACTAGATGTATTTGCATATCAGAGTATAACAAGATTCCTTAAGGGTAAGCCAAAAATCAAAAGATTATTCCTCCAAGGAAAAGCATCTATAAATAAGGGGCACATGTTGCTGGCTTCCATCTCTCCTGGTAATGCTTTCCACTGCTTATTATGAGTTGTGGGTTGTTACGTGATGATAGGAGGAATGAGCCAACACAGGTTGTGAATGATGTTGCCATCTGAAGAGAAGTATACCCATTTTAGGATCTATATGGTTTAAACATGTGCCTACATGTAAGATTTGTGAAAAGTTACTCTTTTAAGTTGAGCTTGATATTTGATATCTTTTATTCCCATGATAGTAGCTTATTTTATGAGTCTAATAAATCACATTCTGCAAGCCAAACAGTCCTCTGTCTTCAAAAAATTACTTAATATACCAAAAAGCTAATATAAGAGCATGGTAACATTAAAATACATAAAAAGGACTATGTTATATTATGGGTTCTGTTAAGACATCAGTTCTCTAATCTGCTTTTAAATATAGCACATTTCAAATCAAACTTGAGTGAGTAATTCTTTAAAAAGTTCAGCTGGCATAAAAATAGATAAGCAAAACTATGTCGAGAAAAGAGGAAGAATGTAAAAATGTATTATAAAACCACAATAATTAAAATAGTATAATACTAGACCATGAACAGAGAAAGAAAACAGTGAAATAGAATCCATGGCAATTAACGACAAAAGAAAGGTAACTTTTCAAATCACTGGGGGATAAATGGATTATTTAATTAATTTGATTGACACAATCACTAATTTGGGAGGTAAGAATAAATAAAATTAGATAATAAGTTCCGACAAAGAAAAAAGATAAATGTATACATTAAGGAAATAAAATAATAAACTTGCTAGCAGGAAATACAGAAAGACATTTTCATATATATGATATGGATAATTTTTAACATGATGTCAAGGTCATACACTATAAAAAAAATAACACTGGAAAATCTCAAAAAAGCAAAAATCTATTAAAATAAAAATAAAATAAAAGTAAAATATCTATTTACTTCAACATATACCAAAATCAAAGAAGAATAAAAATTAAATTGAAAGGAACTCTCAATGTATTCACAAGGTTAATAACTTTAAGATGTAAACTGTTCTTAAATATCAAAGAAAAAGATTAAGATGACAAGAGAAAATGATATGCAGGAAAAATAAATTCATTCACAAATTAGACATAAACATGAATGGCCTTATCCAAGAAATACAAGTAAAAATAGAGTAAAAATTCTAAGAAATTTGACAGGCAGATATAAAATGGAAGAACACTTCCGAACATAAAAATACTGGATAAACTACACACACACACACACACACACATTATATTATATTATATTATATTAATTATATTATATTATATTATCATATTATAAACATTAAGAATGGTGACATACCCCAATCCCCTTCACCTGCTTGAGTCTTCTCTCAGAAAACAATGTGTTATAAGAAAAGATCTATAGATAATGACATTTTGGGGATGCCTGGTTGGCTGCTTTCGGCCCAGGGCATGATCCTGGAGACCCGGAATTGAGTCCTGCATTGGGCTCCCTGCACGGAGCATGCTTCTCTCTGCCTATGTCTCTGCCTGTGTGTCTCTCATGAATAAATAAATAAAATCCTTTAAAAAAAATGACGTAGTCTCTGAATGAAATCACAGATTTGTCACTTTTTCATCTAGAGTGAAACCCACAGGATTTCTATCAATTTTTTAGAATTCCTCTCTAAATGAATGTTTAGTTTAAGATCAATCTTAGGTGTTTGAGGAAAGCTTTAAGCATGAACGAAAGAGACTAAAAGAAATAAAACAAAATACAGACAAAATTAAAGAAAACAAAGACAATATAGATATTAGATGAAAATTTTAAAAACTATAATCAATGTCCTCTGAAACAGTAGAAGAAACTGCTTTAAAGAACAAACATTCTGAGAAGAAGAAATAGCTGCTGGAAAGTGAAAGCATGTTAGCTAAAATTTTTTATTTTTCTTAAGATTTTATTTATTTATTCATGAGAGACACACAGAGAGAGAGAGAGAGGCAGAGACATAGGCAGAGGGAGAAGCAGGCTCCAGTAGAGAGCCCAATGTGGGGCTTGATCTCAGGACTCCAGGATCACGCCCTGACCTGAAGGCAGATGCTTAACCGCTGAGCCACCCAGGCATCCCAGTTAACATTTTTTTTAAGATTTTATTTATTTATTCATATGACAGAGAGAGAGAGAAACAGAGAGAGAGACAGAGAGACAGAGACACAGGCAGCGGGAGAAGCAGGCTCAATGCAGGGAGCCCGACGTGGGACTCGATCCCATGTCTCCAGGATCACACCCTGGGCTGAAGGGGCGCTAAACCGCTGAGCCACCCGGGCTGCCCAGTTAACATTTTTTTTTTTTTAAAGTAAAAGAGTTAGAAGAAAAAATGACCTTCTTAGAAGAAATTAAATAAAGAAAAACTGGCAAGGGCATGAGAAAATAGGTAAGTACCTAAGGTGGCCAATATCGAAATGATAGAAATCCCAGAGAGAAAAGAGAAATGTTGAGGGGAAATTATAAAAACATTAGTAAGAAAATCTTCCAGAGCTAAAGATCAGGAGACTCCAGATTTAGTCTCCATAGAATATCCCCAAAATTTATGAGTTGAAATCTCATAACTCCAGGGCCCATCAATATGACATTATAGATCAATAAAGATAAACAGAAAACCCTAAAAGTTTCCAGAAAATAAAGTGTATAACATAAGAACATGAGGAATCAGTATGGTTCAGTTATTGCACTGCTAGGTATTTATCCAAAGGATACAAACAGTGATTAGAAGGGGCATATGCACCTCAATGTTTATAGCAGCAATGTCTACAATAGCCAAAATGTGGAAGGAGACCAGATGTCCATCAACAGACAAATGGATAAAGATGTGGTATACACACATACGCACACACACACACACACACACACACAATGGAATATAATTCAGACACCAAAAAAGAATGAAATCTTGCCATTTACAACAACATGGATGGAACTAGAGAGTGTTATGCTAAGTGAAATAAGTCAGAGAAAGGCAAATATCATATGATTTCACTCATATGTGGAATTTAAGAAACAAAACAGATGAACATGGGGGGAAGGGAAGGAAATATAAGATAAGACAAAAACAGAGAGAAAGTAAACCATAAAAGACTCTTAACTATAGGGAACAAACTGAGGGTTGCTGGAGTGGGGATGGGTGGGAGGATGGGGTAACTGGGTTATGGGCATTAAGGAGGGCACTGGAAGTAATGAGCACTGGGTATTGTATGTAACTGATGAATCACTAAATTCTACCTCTGAAACTAATAGTACAGTGTATGATAATTAAATTGAATTTAAACTAATTTTTTTTTTTTTTTAAAAGATGAGGGATCAGAATGAAACCGGTCTTCTCAAAAACAAACCTGGAAGCTAGGAAACAATGAAGAAATTAAGAGGAAAACAGATTTGCCACCTATCAATCTATAATTCAAAAACAATCAATTGTGATGGTAAATTGAAGACATTTCTAGACACAAGGCCATTCTCCCCAAATTATATTATTATAGTATATATTATAATACACACATATTACGTAAGGCATATTTAATACTACAACATATGTACTTCCTTAAATAAAGGAACTAAAGCAAAATAATAGGAAGGCCTGGAAGTAGGCCTAATATTTGATCCACATTCCTCTTCAAGGCATTTGTCTGTTCTTAAGTTGCCAATATCGAATGCTAAGAAGCCAAACAGAAAAGAGCTGAAAGGGAGAGTGGAGATTTTAATAGTCACCCTATTCTTGTGACACAAAAATTGAATTAGGATACTAAGAAGCCCCACTAAAAAGTGAGTCTGCATCCATTTATAAAATTAGGGTTCTCCTAAGAAAGAGAACAGGAAAAATTTCTGTTTATCTATCTATCTATCTATCTATCTATCTATCTATCTATCTACCTACCTATCTATCTAATTATCATAAGGAATTGGTTCATGTGATTATGAAGGCTGGACAGTTCCATGATCTGCTCTCTATAAGCTGTAGACCCAGGATAGCTGGTGGTATCGTTCCACTCTAAGATTGTAGGCCTGAGAACCACAGAGTTGTGCAAATTCCAGTCAAAGTCTGAAGACCTGAGAACCAGCAGTGCCAATGATGCAAGACCTAGTATTAGGGCAGGAGAAGAATGATATCTCAGGTCAAATAATCAGAGAGAACAAATTCTCCCTTATACCACCTTTTATTTTATCAGACCTTTAATGCATTGCATGATGCCTACCCACATTGAGGAGGGCAATCTGCTTTACTCAATCTACCTATTCAAATCATTGAGAAATACCCTCACAGACACAACCAATAATGTTTAATCAAATATCTGGGCACCATGTGTCCCAGTCAAGTTAGCACTTAAAACTGAACCATCATGGGGCACCTGAGTGGCTCAGTTGGTTAAATGTCTGCCTTTTGGCTCAGGTCATGATCCCTGATTCAGGGTCCAGGGATCACCCTGAGTCAGTCTCCCTGCTCAGTGGGGAGTCTGCTTCTCCCTTTTCCACTCCTTCTGTTTGTGGGCTTTCTCTCTCTCTCTCTTTCTCAAATCAGTCAATCAATCAATCAATTAATTAATCTTTAAAAAAAAAGAACTATCAGAAGCTCTTTCCCATACATCTTTTTAGAATGCAAGGGAGTAGTGCAATCAAATCTCAAGCAGTACAAGAATTGATAAGAGAAATTCCACTGAGGTGCATGGGGCCACTTCCCTGGCATCAATAATCTTCCTGTGGATGACAGAGAACTAAAAGACATCTTTCCAAGGCCCTATAAACCCACACTGAGTGGACTGTGGATGTCCTATAAAAGCTAAAGATGAGAGGAGAGCCATTAGGAATCTTAGTGAGGCACACTGGGCTTTTACTGATTGCACTGCACTGGCTCTCTCTGAAAGCTGAGAGCAGGCAGCAGGGCAAAAGCTGATCTCCTGAGGCACAGAAAGATGGAGGTAGAGGGAACAGAGATTGGAAAAACTCCCCAATAATCTGAGATAATGACATACAGAAAGTAAAACAGAAAACTTTCATGAAATGAAAAAATTGGAAACTGGTTGTAAAACATAAATATGTCTCCAGAATTTTATAAGTGTGTAGATCCTAAGCTCTGTTGAAGGAAATGTCCTTTTTCTGACCTCAACTCATAAGAAGCCAATAATGAACAGAATCTAAGTAAAGCTGCATCAAAACCCAGATTCATATTAACTACAAATAAAATTTATCCAGCTTCCAACATCAGTGGCCTAATAGAGAAGTGGGCCCTTTTCTGGAGAATAATGTTACTTATTTCAAAATAACTCAATTTTTCTGTTAACAAAATGTTTAGTATATAATTAGTACTTGTGAGAGCATGAAGAAGCATAATAATGAGACTGGAACAGAAAATAGAATTAGACCAAAAGGCTTTAATTATCAGAGACAGATTTTGAAATACGGTGATAAAAAAGTGAAAGACTCAGTGGAAAAGTGAATACTTGTGTGAATAGTTGAATGATTTTATCAGAGAAAGAGAAACTATAAAACTAACCACATGTAAATTCTAAAAATAAAAAATCCACATATCAGACATACAGAATTTATTTGATAGAGTTAAATGCAGCCTAGCCAGAGAACAGGGCACAAAAAAAGGAAAGATCAATACATTTGATGATAGGTTAGTAAGAAATTATACAAAAGGGTAAAG
The DNA here is from genome assembly GCF_048418805.1 of Vulpes vulpes. Taxonomy (NCBI): domain Eukaryota; kingdom Metazoa; phylum Chordata; class Mammalia; order Carnivora; family Canidae; genus Vulpes; species Vulpes vulpes. The sequence goes on from NC_132795.1 coordinate 88,288,117, forward strand.
TCAATGAACAGAGAATCTGACATTAGTGGGAAAATATTAAAAGGTCAAACATACATGTAATTGGGTTCCCAGAAATAGAAACAGGTCAGAAGAAATATTTGAGGAAAAAGTAGCTTAGAAATTGTACAAAACTGATGAAAGATATTATTCTACAGAACCAAAAATTTCAGCAAACACCAAGCAGGAAGAATATAAAAAAACCAAACTTAAGCACATCAGAATCAAAATGCCAAAAATCAATGATGATAAAAAATCTTGAGAGTTGCCAGAAAAAAAGGACACATTATATAAAGGGAAACAAAGAGAGAAATGGTGGTTGACTTTCTTCAGAAACACTGGATGACAGGAATCATAGGAAGATATGTTTTAAAATTGACAGAGAATTTAAAGATATTTGCAAACAGATTAAAAATAAGAGAATTATTTCCAATTGATCTGCACTTTGAGAAATATAATAAGAAGAAATTCAAGCCATAGAAAGACAATTTAAAAAGGAAACAGATTACAGGATGGAATGAAGAGTACCTAAAAGGGCCAATATCTGAGATATTATAAAAGACCTTTAAAGTCTGTGTGTGAAGCAGTCATCAAAAAACCTCCCAAGACACTAAATTCCAGGGCCAGATGGCTTCCCAGGGGAATTCTATCAAACGTTTAAAGAAGAAACCATATTTATTCTACTGAAGCTGTTCAGAAAGATAGAAAGAGATGGAATACTTCCAAACTCGTTCTAGAGGCCAGCATCTCCTTAATTCCAAAACCAGACAAAGACCCCACCAAAAAGGAGAATTATAGACCAGTTTTCCTGATGAACACAGATGCAAAAAATTTCAACAAGATACTAGCCAATAGGATCCAATAGTACATGGATTAAGAAGATTATTCACCATGACCAAGTGGGATTTATCCCCGGGATGCAAGGCTGGTTCAACACTCATAAAGCAATCAATGTGATTGATCACATCAACAAGAGAAAAAACAAGAACCACATGATCCTCTCAATAGATGCAGAGAAAGCATTTGACAAAATACAGCATCCATTCCTGATCAAAACTCTTCAGAGTGGAGGGACAGAGGGAACATTCCTCAGCATCTTAAAAGCCATCTACGAAAATCCCACAGCAAATATCATTCTCAGTGGGGAAACACTGGGAGCCTTTCCCCTAAGATCAGGAACAAGACAGGGATGTCCACTCTCACCACTGCTATTCAACATACTATTAGAAGTCCTAGCCTCAGCAATCAGGCAACAAAAAGAAATAAAAGGTATTCAAATTGGCAAAGAAGAAGTCAAACTCTCCTTCCTTGCAGATGACATGATACTGTACGTAGAAAACACAGAAGACTCCACCCCAGGATTGCTAGAACTCATACAGCAATTCGGCAGTGTGGCAGGATACAAAATCAATGCCCAGAAATCAGTGGCATTTCTATACACTAACAATGAGACTGAAGAAAGAGAAATTAAGGAGTCAATCCCATTTACAATTGCACCCAAAAGCATAAGATACCTAGGAATAAACCTGACCAAAGAGGTAAAGGATCTATACCCTTAAAACTACAGAAAACACATCTGAAAGAAATTGAGGAAGATACAAAGAGATGGGAAAATATTCCATGCTCATGGATTGGAAGAATTAATACTGTGAAAATGTCAATGCTACCCAGGGCAATTTACACATTTAATACAATCCCTATCAAAATACCATTGACTTTCTTCAGAGAGTTGGAACAAATTATCTTAAGATTTGTGTGGAATCAGAAAAGACCCCGAATAGCCAGGGGAATATTAAAAAAGAAAACCATAGCCGGGGGCATCACAATGCCAGATTTCAGGTTGTACTACAAAGCTGTGGTCATCAAGACAGTGTGGTACTGGCACAAAAACAGACACATGGATCAATGGAACAGAATAGAGAATCCAGAAGTGGACCCTCAACTTTATGGTCAACTAATATCCGGCAAAGCAGGAAAGACTACCCACTGGAAAAAAGACAGTCTCTTCGATCAATGGTGCTGGGAACATTGGACATCCACATGCAGAAGAATGAAACTGGACCATTCTCTTACACCATACACAAAGATAAACTCAAAATGGATGAAAGATCTAAATGTGAGACAAGATTCCATCAAAACCCTAGAGGAGAACACAGGCAACACCCTTTTTGAACTTGGCCACAGCAACTTCTTGCAAGATACATCCATGAAGGCAAGAGAAACAAAAACAAAAATGAATTATTGGGATTCCATCAAGATAAAAAGCTTCTGCACAGCAAAAGAAAGAGTCAACAAAACTAAAAGACAACCTACAGAATGGGAGAAGATATTTGCAAATGACCTATCAGATAAAGGGCTAGTATCCAAGATCTAAAAAGAACTTATGAAACTCAACAGCAAAGAAACAAACAATCCAATCATAAAATGGGCAAAAGATGAACAGAAATTTAACAGAGGAAGACATAGACATGGCCAACGGGCACATGAGAAAATGTTCTGCATCACTAGCCATCAGGGAAATACAAATCAAAACCACAATGAGATACCACCTCACACCAGTGAGAATGGGGCAGGATGTAGAGAAAGGGGAACCCTCTTGCACTGTTGGTGCAAATGCAATCTGGAAAACAGTGTGGAGGTTCCTCAAAGAGTTAAAAATAGATCTGCCCTGACCCAGCAATTGCAATTTACCCCAAAGATACAGATGCAGTGAAACGCCAGGACACCTGCACCCCGATGTTTCTAGCAGCAATGTCCACAATAGTCAAACTGTGGAAGGACCCTCAGTATCCATCCAAAGATGAATGGATAAAGAAGATGTGGTCTATGCATACAATGGAATATTACTCAGCCATTAGAAAGGATGAATACCCACCATTTGCTTTCATGTGGATGGAACTGGAGGGTATTATGCTGAGTGAAATAAGTCCATTGGAAAAGGACAAACATTATATGGTCTCATTCATTTGGGGAATATAAATATTAGTGAAAGGGAATAAAGGAAAAGGAGAGAGGATGAATGAAAATATCAGTGAGGGTGACAAAACACAAGAGACAACTAACTCTGGGAAATGAACAAGGGGTAGTGGAAGGGGAGGTGGCCAGGGGGTTGGGGTGACTGGGTGATGGGCACTGAAAGGGGCACTTGGCAGGATGAGCACTGGGCGTTAAGCTAAATGTTGGCAAATTGAACTCCAATAAAAAAATTTTTTTAAAAATGTGTGTGTGTGTGTGTGTGTGTGTGTGTGTGTGTGTGTGTGTATAAAACTTAGTATATATAAAAGACCTTTAAAGTGTGGAGATATATATATATATATACATATATATATATTTGTATATATAAAACTTTACACAGTAGCTTCTTCAAAGAACTATTAGATAAACAAAAGTAATAATTGTATTATGAGGCTTTTTGCATATATGGGAGAGCAGTTGGGATCAGACACTTGAGACACATACACATATACATTTTCTCTCTCTTTATATATGTGACTTTCGTAAGATATATGTATATATAATGCATAAATGTGTGTGTATATATATATATATATGTCTTACAGAAGACATATATCTAGGATATATAAAGAGGTCCTATAAATAAATTAGAAAAACACAGACAAATCATAAAAGATGGTTAAAAGTTTAGATAGTGAATTCATAAAGATGGTATCTTAATAACCAACAGATGTGTATAAAGTTGCATCACCTCATTCATCATCAGGAAAATGAAAATAAAGCCATTTACTGCAATGACTAAAATTGAAAACTCTAACAATACAAAATTTTATGTGGATGTGGAGTACCTTAATGTTTCACAAATTGATGATGGGAGAATTGCTTAAGGCAAAAGCTGCCTTGAGAAGAGCAGTGACCTTTGACCAACAAACTACTCAACTCCAGGCAAAAGTTAGCAAAAAGGAAGCTACAGGAATACATTTTTTGACCAATCTTTCTCCTTCCTCCCCCCAATATCTTGACAGTGCTTCCGATTTTATAAGCACAAAGTCAAGCAAAGCTTTGATGTTTCCCATATAGGTCAGCTGCTAAGGGCAGAAAGAAGGGTGGAAATGGTCTAAATGGGGCAAATGAAAAATAGAAAAATAAATAAAAATAAGATAAAATTATTAATTTGGGGGGCTTATATATGAAAACATATTTAATTATATACTAGATGTCTTGGCTATGAACAATATTTATTCAACCACAATGGCATAAAAACTATATACTGAGGTATCTTAAAAAATTGGGATGGGTTTATATGGGAGGAAGAGGTAGTGATATCAAAGAGCAAAATTCTCACTTTACACATTAGAAATTCAATAGATTGTCTTTAAAATTGTTTTAATCAAGAAGGAAAGTAAACAAGTAAATATCCACTCTAGTCCAAAAAGATGGAGATAAAAAGCAGAAAAGTTGACTTGGGAGAGGGAATCAGGAGGTGAGAAAAACCAAGTAAAAGGTCTGTTTTCTTTTAGTTGTTGCTGTTCTTAAAAACCATATAAGACTATACGGTGTTTCAATTATATTTGTATATTATGGAAATAAAGAAATAAAAGAATATTGAACAAAAAATTAGTAAACCTATCACTATTTTAGCTCATATTTTAATGAGCTATTTGGGAATATTTTTTGGATCCAAAAGAAAGGCAATTTCACATGGTTCAACCCAATAAGTAAATCATATTAATTATAAATATTTTGAAGTTTATAACGGGAGCATTTAAGAACAGTGGAGAATTCAAATTCGACATTAATAATATGGAAGAATGGATAGAGGAGCTAAAAATGAAAACATTCTAAGCTCTTTTATTGCTAAGGAAGGCTATAAACAAATTAATTTTCACCTTTGTTGAACATTCAGATTAAAATTTAAGAGTAACTACCAAAGGGGGTGCCTGAGTGGCTTGGTCGGTTAATTGTCTGCCTTCTACTCAGGTCAGTCCCAGGATTGAGCCTGTCCATCAGGCTCTCCGCAGGGCGGAGTCTGCTTCTCCCTCTGCCCCTTACCTTGCTCATGCTATCTAATAAATGAATAAAATCTAAAACAAAAACAAAAACAAAAAACAAAAAACAAAATAGTAGTTACTAAAGACTAGTAATAGAATATATAGATTTCAAATAGTTCCTGTGAATAATGAATTTCAGCTGATCAAATGGAAAGCTAGAAAATTAAAAAGAACACACAGAAAAAAAAAAAACAAAAATGTTAAAGGGAAAGACAAAATAAGATTGCGAAAATAAGTCTAAATATATCCATAGTAATTATTATGCGACATGGATTAATCTCACCTATTGAAAGACAGAGGCTATCAAGTTGAATTAAAAAAATCTAGCTGTATGCTGTTATAAGTGTTACTCTTAAGGCAAAATAGTACAGAAAGGCTAAAAATCTTGAAGATATACTAGAAGATATGCAAGTATAACCAGTCAAAGGAAATATTAGGTATGTAATCTATTTTTTAAAAAGCTAATATAGAAATTCAGACAATTTTAGACAAAATAAATTCCAGAATAATAAAAATTAAGGCAAAGCTATACATTAATTTGTATAAAAAGGGATGCTATACAATGAAAAGAGAAACAACCAAGAATATGTAACAACCATATTCTGTATGTACCAAAAACTGAGAGAGTTAGGAGAAATTCACACATCCAGAGTTGGATATTTTAACAGAATTCAACTACCAACTGACAAAGTAGAAAAAAATGCTAGAAGTTTTTAACAGAAAACCTCAAGATATGTCAAAATGTATATATTGTAAAAAATAACTTTTTTGATAATGCTAAAAACTTAGAATCTGCTATAATAAAATAATAAAAAGCAGCATGTGTTTCACTAGGTAAGAATGTGGAGACACTTACCAAATAACCAATAGAGTAAAATATATATATATTAAAAATTCCAAAATATTTATAATTAAGACAATAATTTTACTACATAAGAAACTTGTAGTACATAGGAAAGTAGTCCTTCGAAAGAAACTATAGTCTTAAGATTATTTATTTAAAAAACAAGAAAGAGTGGGGTGGGAATGAGCTAAGTAAAGAAGCCTATACCAATAGTAGTATACATCCAAAGTAAGATGATGATAACCATAATGATACATTCGATTTTGATTTTTTACTGGTATGGGAGAAAAGATACACATCTTGTCCAAAGTTGATAAAAATATGAAGGAATTCTCTCTTTTTTTAAGATTTTACTTATTTATTCATGGGAGACACAGAGAGAGGCAGAGACATAGGCAGAGGGAGAAGCAGGCTCCCTGTGGGGAGCCTGGTGGGGGACTCTGAGATCACTCCCAGAGCTGAAGGCAGACTCAACTACTGAGCCACCCAGACATCCCAGGAATAGTCACTCTCATTCACATGATTGATGGGAGTATAAATTGACTGAATATTTCTGGAAGATCATTTGATAATATGTTTTAGTATTTTAAATTGGGTATATCTTTGAATGTATTTTCTTGGGCAGTTTTATATTAAAGAAGAAAAAAAAGAAGAAGAAGAAATGAGGCAAATAGTCAAAGATGAACTCCCCTCTCCAGATGAAGGCAAAGAGAAAAACCTAATGTCTAATAATAAAAAAATTGACCAGTCATTATACAAGTTTGATATAATAAAATATTATACAATCATTTAAAATGATGAAATATACCTCTATTTATTGATACGGAACTATGTCCAACATCTACTGTAATATAAAATAATCTGATCATAGACTGGTATATACATAGTTCTAGTTTTCTTAAGAATCAAACCAGTATATACCCAATAGATAATATACAATTACTGTATAGGAGTAAAGTGGAGTAGTGAATTGGCAAAAGTGTCTTTAATGTTCTTTTTGTGAAAAACCAAACCTCCATGGGCATGATCCTGGAGTCCCAGGATCGAGTTCTGCATTGGGCTCCCTGCATGGAGCCTGCTTCTCCCTCTGCCTGTGTCTCTGCCTCTCTCTCCCTCTTTCTGTGTCTCTCATGAATAAATAAATAAAATCTTAAACAAAACAAAACAAAACAAAACCTCCAACTCCACAGACTGACAAAACCATTATCGCTTGCAGGATTTTTTTGTGTGTATGTGGTCACTTTGGTCTTACACTCTTTATTGTGTTTATTTACATTGATATAAACTGTCTATCTTTATTTCTTGTCCTGGACAATCAAAAACTGTTTACAGAGATTTATTCCTTAAGGCAGTCAGATAACCTGGACATTTTTAATCTTAGGGCATAAGGAATCCCTTTTTTAACAGTTATACCAAAGTCTTTGAGATGCTTGCCCTTTTACATGCTTAATGGCAGCATTCTAGAGCAGAGCTTATTCATAGGGCAACTGGTGACTCCAACTACAAAGATTACAATTTCCTTTGTTTATTGATTAAGTGCTCTTCTATATTGGACAAATTTGTTCCTTGAAAGCAGGGACAAGAGCTCATACTTTGTACAAAATATAGTACAGAAGAATAATGAATGAACCAAGAGTTTTTGGAGCCCCTCTCTCCCTAATATTGTGTTCAAAATACATTCAAATTCAAATATAGATACATATTAACTGATTCTGGAAATCTAAATTCTTTCTTTGTGCTTTGTGAGTAGAATGCTGAAAGGTGCTTTGAAATCTCTAAGTCTGTCTACCTGTCTGTCTTATAAAAAGGTTTAATGGCAAAATTTGGGGAAATAGAAAATGCTAGAGAAGGGGTGGGCAGCAAGGGTAGTCTGTCCGTGTTAGTGGGGGTAGGAGCAAGGACAGTAAAATAAGAGGATTGAGGGAACCAGAAAAAAGATACTGGAACTCTATTAGCATTTTCAAAGCAAGTCTTTATTATCTTAGAAGAGATTCTTGAAGTGTACTAAAGGATCAAAGGGAAAGGAAAACATATCAAACTATGCAAATTAGGCCAGGCTTTATGTGCACCCCCTTATTTATATCAGTGCTAGTACCTGAGAATAAACTGAATGTATGCTATTGGTCCAGAAAGTGATTAGAAACATCCAGGTTATTTCATTCCTAGCTTATCATAATTAGGTAAGATTTTCCTGTGTCTATTTTGACTAGCGTGGTGGTCAAATCCTCAAATTGAATGGAATTATCAGTCATCTTAATGTAGTTAAAATCAGTAAAGACCACTGACAATTTTTTTGAAACAAAGAGAAAAAGAGGGTAAAGCTGTTGAGATGAAAGACTCTACTTCAGGCAGTCCACAAATATTAATTCTGTCTAGGTTTGTAGGTCAGGAAAGTCACCATTTTATTAAGAGTCCCTCTCTCAATTCTTTGCTTCTTTCACCTGGAATGAAATGACTTGTGTGAGGTGATTCTTGTCAGGGCTTATCTTTATAGATCCAAATACATGAAATGCCTACTTACCATATATTTTAAGATTTTAAAAACTTGTGTCTTGTGAAATAATGACTATTTTGGGATATCCTCTGACGATGGCTCCAGGATTAGAAGGTGAACATGAAGCTGTATCAATCAATGGGGTGGAGATGTAAGCTGTCAAGACACTGAAGCAGCAGCAGTAAATATAGGCACTAATCCTGGCTTCCCAGAATACTCAGCACTCATCAGAGTTACCAGAGCCCTGGGACAAGATTTGGCTCTTCAACATAAAAGTCAAGGCAAAAGGAAACTCCCTAAACAAGTAGGTTAGAGAGACAAAAACAGTATCTTCTTGATGATATTGGCCAAAAAGAATGAATAATAAATGGAAAAATGAAACCTCAAATGTATTTTGATCTCAGGATTGAATCAAGGGAGTATTGAATCAAGTACAGTGGTCCCAGTTTATAAATTAGGTTAAAATTATCGGAAGAATCTGCCAAAACTTCCCTTTTCAAGCAGGTCATAATAAGAAGAGCATATGACCACCAACTATGAGTGGGATATTGGGCTGGTCTCTTAACAAAGGATTTCACACTCTATAGGGGGAAAGCTGCTTGCTCGCTTGTTTCCATCTTTCTCTTCTGCCTCAAACAATGTGAGACAATGTTCAGACAATATTTGTCTTCTTTATCCTGTGATGTTTTCCATCTATGAAAATTTGTGGCCCAAACTTTACCTATAGTGCCTCTGGGGACTAAAGGATGCTCAGAAAGGAAAAACTATACTAAATCAAGAAGAAATGAGACTCAGTGGGAAATGAACCAGAGTATGAGTGAGGATTCTTAGAGGCAGCAGAGACAGAGCGAGTTTCTAGGGTAAATTCAGGAGAGCAGGCAAAGCTACCAACTGCCCCATGTGTGAGATGCTGGTTGTCAGCCATCAAAGAGGCCCAGATAACAGAGAAAGTTTGCATTTTGTTGCAGTTAGGCATGTTGAAAAGATTTAACTTCGCTTTGCAGAATATTTATCTTGAGCTTCTATTTCTTTCTTTAGATATCAGTTTTCTTTTAGATAACTTTACTCCCTTCTTCAGGAAACCGACAATAGGAAAAAAAAAAAAAAAACTAATAGGGAGAAAGAAAAAAACTCTCCAAAGCAATTGCTTCAGAAATTCTTTTCTTGTGGTGGACTCAGAATTTTTTTCTTTCTTTCTTTCTTTCTTTTTTTTTTTTTTTTTTTTTTTTAGTTTTTGTTTAATTAGGTTTTAAATCTTTCCTTTCTTAATTACTTTTTTTTTTTTTTTGGTATTAACACCTAAATATACTTCTATTCGGAGCACAAACATACAGTGATAACAATTAGCAGAATAATTACACTCTTTCTGTCAGTGTAACCTCATGGCATAGAAAGTATTACAAATCCATTTTAAAACATATTAAATGTTCATATTAATGAGGATAATAGAGAACAAGTACCAGCAAACTAAATATTGTTAATGATTTTGAGCTATTAAATTCATTACCATTTTCTTTCATAATAAAGTGGTTACTTGCTAATTAGACCTTTTTTAACTCATCATTATTGAATTCATTACATTGTGTGCAGTTAACCCTTGGAGGTCTGTGGGTGTGTGCACACAATTAAAATCATTTTAATACCATATTAAGGAGATATGGGGAGTTCTTATGGCTTTTCTAACAGTTGTTCCATATACTTTCCTTATGTACATTTTCTTGGCAGGATATGCCTGGCAGCTTCATAGCTGTCACCGCATTTTCACCAACACATAATACTGAAGCAGCCTGAATTCATTAGGGTTATTACCATTAGTATTTAAAATAAAAGTGCATCCCACTTGTTTCATTATAAAAATCAGATGTACAAAAAATACACTAAAGCAAGTAGGCAATAATTTAAAATAGTTGTAGTGAACTCTATGAGGCAGTTGCCCATTAGGCAATTTTTCTGCTAATCTCAAGTCCAGTAAAAATTAATACTGACCTGGGGGAGAATTACAGTCTCAGATTGTTAGGATTTATTTTTCTGTATAAAGATGATATTATTTTACATACCACTACCCTCGGACTGTCTGGAATACATATATAATATATGTGTATATACATATATATATATACCTGCACATCATATGTATGATACACACACGTATTGTATATACATGCATACACACATGCGCACATTTTGATGCTAATTTCTTAGATGTGGTCACACTGCCCCAGCTGTGCGAACTCTTTTTCCTAGTTTCTCTTGTGATCAAACATGCATATTTTGGTCATGGCTGCTAGCCTAAGGAGGGAAAGTATAACCAAGGAACAGATTTTTGGTCTATATATGTATTTAGTGCTAAAATCTAAACTGTTATCTTCAGTGCCAATAAGCTCAATCTAAAAACAAAAAGTTCAGGTTGGTGGATAAGTGTGCGAATGAGACAGACATTCATTAGTAGATAACAAATCTGTGTATGTGTGTGTAACACAAATCGGCAAGGTGTAGTGATGAGTGTGGCACAGGGCGGGGGGCGGTAAGTGATAGGACAGGGCTAGTGTGATAACATACACACTTCAAGGCATGGGTCAGTAAACAAACCAGAGGACAGGAGACAGAGCTCACTGTGGTAGTTTGTCTCTAAGATGACTGCCATCAACCGTGAATATATATGTCATTCGCTCACTGAGAAGTAGAGTCTACTCTTCTCCTCTCCTGGAATTTGGGTGAGCTTTTATGACTGGCTTGACTAACAGAATGTTAGGACTATAAATCTAGGTCATAAGAAGCTTCAGATTCCTCCCATCCACCACCAAGTTTTTTTGGAATACTTACTCTGGAGGAAGCCAGCTTTCAAAAAGTCTAACTACCTTGAGAGCGTATTCTGTATGAAAATCCTAGCTCTCCATTTGGAGAGGCAACCTGAAGAGATGGATGACAAATAAGTGTTCAACTGTTCCGGCCACCTTAGCAGCCCTGGTACTGAGTAAAAGAGCCTTTAGATCACTTCAGCCTCAGCTGTTCTCTGACTGAAGCCATGTGGAGGGCCCCCAAGTGAGACCCAGCTAGCCCACCAGCTCTAAGAACCAGGAGATAACTTGTCACTTGAAGCCGCAAAACAATGGATAACATAGCAACAGATAACCAGGGCATTGTCCCCTGTCTAGGTGTGGACTTCAAACAACTTATTCTCAAGTTTTTCTCAACTTACTTCCATTTCTCATTTTGCAAGTCTAAACAACAACAACAATTTGCAGGACCACAAGAACTGCCGAATTCCAGTAGACTACCACTGAAATGTAATACAATGTGATTATGCCCTGAAGCATTTCATTTTATGCGAATGGCGCCTTCTGAAGTCTTGAAACACCACAGTCTTATCACGCCTAATATTTTTACAGAGCTGTACTTTTAACAGATAACTTTGTTCTTGTATCCCATTTCCTTTTATGACAAGCACCGGCAGTACCGGGGATGGAAAACAGAAGGTCAAAGTGGACTACTGGTTTGCTAGAAGTCCCACAGCTGGTAAGTTTCAGAGTCCAGATATGGACCAAGACCGACAGTACTTTGTCCTGTATAATCCCGAAGGTCTGCCTGGAACAAGTTTCAGAGCTTTCCGTGAATCCCAGTGTGGTATCACTTTCCTCCCTCAGCTCTGTTCTTTTTTCTTTTCTTTTTTTTTTTTTTTCAGCCTGTTCTTAAACCAATAGTTGAGTCACCTTGGACAGTCTCTTACTACTTTTCACCTTCTATGTGCTTATCATTAAAACAGGCTTACAATACCTCCCTCAAATTCAGTGAAATTAAAAAGGTGAAAGCAAAATATAAGTTGTAAAGCATGATACAAAAGTTGGACGAGGTTACTATTACCTCTTGCCACTGTTGCCCTTACCAGAAAATGTTTCATTTCATTGTGGAAAGTAGACTCTTAATGCTAAAGTAATCAGAGAAGGAAGATGTTAGCATAAGGAATAATCGGAGGAAATTTTATGGAGGAGGGGAAATTAGAGGTATGTTTTCAAGAAAGCAAAAAGCCTTTGAGTAGATTAATGAGGACAGAGAAGAAGGAAAAGTCAAGAACATGGAGCAGTCATTGGGGAGGGAAGTCTGAGAGGAAGCGCTATAGTAGGATTTCTGAGCAGATGCTTAGCAACAGAAGGGCGCTGAGAAAAGGTGTCAAGGAAATGTGCTTAAAAAGGATACACGGAACTCAGACCATGGCACTTACCACTTAAAAAAACAGAATCCATTACAATAGTTCCTCTTTTATTCCCCCTCATCCTCCTCATCCCTTTTCACCCTTCCTATTCCAGTAGCCCTTGCACATTCCTACAAGCCACCTCCCTGCCATGCATCTTCACATTTAGTGAGAAAATACTTAACGAAGACATGTTTCAAATAACGTCTTGTATGGGAGCTACACACACGAGTGCCCGCATGCACACACACCACCACCACCACCACCACCACCACCATGACTCTCAATTACCGAAACAAAAACGAGTAATATCTTGTCTCATGTTGTCATCTTTCAGAGTAGAAACTATGTCTATTGTGCTGATTAGTTTTATTTATTAAACAAACATTTTTATGACAATAAGACACTGCATGTCATTGTAATAATATAATAATGAATAAAAAAATCCCCAGAGGAAAGCCTGTTTTTACTCTGCACACAGCAGTTAATAAAAACACACCCTTAGTATAGTTTTATCTTCTCCTTCCAAGAACATGTGATTCTAATTCACAAGAAACAATATATTACCTGCTGAGAAGAAAATGTCCCTTTTAAGAAAATTCTTGTTCATTAAAAAGAATTCGGATTGATGGGAATCCCAACACTGATATATAGTCTCTTGTCATTTGCATTTGGAAAAAAAAATATCTCCTAATCTTTCCATGCTTATCATGCTTGGAGAATTAAGAGTAAAAGTCGATAGAATTAATAGTCTCTTTTCTCTATTTGCTATTGTTTTTTTCTTCTTTAAGAACTGAAGCACAGAAAATATGAAAGTAAAGAAAGACTTGGATTTTGCAAATCAATATACTGAAAGAATGTAGGTCAGGTTGCTAGTCTTCTGAATGTGCTAAATGTCTCTCAAAATTACTTTTTAAAGGATCTGGGGCATGAGTTCTGTCCCTCTGTGCCTGCCCTGATAAAAGGTTATCAACTCTGAATCAAGATGGCTGACTGAACAAACGACTTTCCTCTCCTCCCTCCTCAAATCCCATCAAGATGACAGAAAAAATATAAAAATAAATCTATATCAGTTCCAGGAAGCCCACTGGGGGGTCCTAGACGAATGATCAGTTAGGAATTCTGGAAGGTATTTAGTAGATGAGAACTGATAGACTACAAAAGTCCCCTAGAATAGGGACAAGAGAAAGGACCTCCAAGAAGGAATTTTTTTCTAGTTTTATCCCCCCAAAACAGATTAGAGGCTGGAAGAAGGAGCAGGTTTGGTAACTTATTGTAGAGCAAACAGCTATTCTTAGAACATTTGACTCCAGCATGTGTCCTCTGTTAACATATTGAGTATAATCTTTTCACGTTGGGTTTCTTGCACAGGTAATGGGTTATCTGGGGGGGGGGGGGGGAGTGCTCAGCTCAGTTAATTCATGGGTAGTACTATTAATGAGATAGTTCTATTAATCAAGACCGAGTTGTGGCCCTAGTTAACTTATTTTTATTTATTTTTTTCATTCATTAAGCAATTTGGTGGGTGCCAGATATTGTGCATAAAGTGCAGGTACCAAAATATCTTTCTAGTCTGTGAGGATTGATCCAAATTATGTTTCAAGTTTCAGCCACCACTTTTCCGATGTAACATTTGCCATGTGAATGAGAGTGATATAGCTTCAGGTATGCCTCATTTCATCTTGGAAGAACAGTGTTGTCACACGGAGCTTCTGGGGGTATATCAGCAAGTGCAAACAGAACTGCAGTCTTAGATTTCTTAAGCTGTGTGCTCAAAGAGTTAATACCATAGTGTTAGAGACAAATTTTGACCATGTCAAGATTCTAGGTCAATGTTAATGTTGAAGAGAACAATAGGGTACAGTAAGACTAAAGGATCTGCTAGCCAGAAGATCAATACGTAAGTCAAGAATTAATAGAGCTGGGAACATATAGCCTCCCCCCCCCCCCCCACACACACACATAATTAGGTGTCTCTTAATAAAATGAGTACATCTGTCTTCGTTTATGTGTTTTTATTCTATGGGAAATTCAGATTATATGTCATAAAATAAAAGGGCTAAATTTATGAAAACTAAATAGCAAAATAATCAACAATAATACATTTCTACCAAAAGTTATAACTTGGCAAAGTTTTGCTCTTATTCCAATAATAAAGGTTCACTTAATTCCCCAGTTTTGGAACATGTCTTTAGGTTTTCTTTTAGGGTCCAGGACATATCTCTTTAAACATTCTCAAATGTGACACATTTTTTTTTTCTTTTTAAAGTGAATTTGACTCGGGTACAGCCAAAAATCATCTGACTAAAGATTGGTGACAAAGATGATTAGTTAAGCTGGGAATACTATTTTTCATTAAAAAAATGAGATTGATTTCACATGTGGCTTAAAAATCTGAATCTCAAGGAAAGGACTATTGCTTAATAGCCAACTCTTCCCCATGATCACCAATACTGATGACCTTCCAATTGCCACTCAGTTTATGGTGAGATGAAGAACACGGAGATGGATCAGAGGAGGACACAGTAGTAAAGTTACCTTCATAATCAGGGGCTGGGAGGCCTGTGGATCTATTACTCATTATTCCACTACAGAGTTAAATGTATTCAAGAGTTTTATCAACACTGTTTTAGATTATGTGATATTTGAATAAAATCATGCAACTTAAATCACCCCATTCTTCAACTTACAATCTCCCAGTACTGATTGGGAACAATCTAGCATTCCAATATTCCATCAGAAACTCAGGACTAAATTACTCTCTTTCTCTCTCTAAATGTCTCTCTCTCCTTCTCCCACCCCCAGCCACCTCTCTTCTCTCTCTCTTTCATACACACACACACACACACACACACACAGATGCCTCACAGACATACATACATTTCTACCTGTAGTCTTGTCTTTTATTTTCTACTTATGAAGAAAAGTAAGTCTCTCTTTTTTTCCTGTTGCCCATTTCAGTGTTAATTTATCCCCTTTAAATGTAATATTCTGTTTCAAGATGTTTAACATGGAACTTTTCTTTAAAATAGCCATTTTTGTCTTTGGTCCTGGCAACCCAGAAGGTCTGTTTGGGGAAGCAAACTACCCCCCTTTACAAAATACAGGCGGTAGAAACAGCATATTTCAATTTGGTTTTGTTTATTCCAAGTATTTCGGTGAATAAGGGCCTGCAAATCAAGTTCAGGGTCTTTAGATGTTTTGTGTTCCCAAAAATTTATCCAAATGCACATGTTCATATTCATTTGTTTGCTTGTTCTGCTCCATAATGAAATCTTCAGGCTCTCAGTGGCAGATATCCTGGCAGATAATCCGGATTTTGGTGCTGATGCTTGGTATTCTTAAAAGCCCTTTCAAACTTCTAGAAATCTCTGTATCCTTTTACAACTAAGACATTCCATTTGAAAATATTCACCTCTTTGTGAAAGGTGATGTCTACCTAAGAGATCCCACTCAAGAAGGTTACTCCCACCTTTCATCTAAAAGTCTTTCTGTAAAGCAAGTAAAGATCAAGGGGGGAAATGAGGGGTACAAAGTAGATGTTCACCTGGCTACAAGTCCCTCGCTTTCTAGAGCTATTCCTAAGGGTTTGCGACAAGAACATACTCAGCCCGTGTGAATCCGGCTCCATATCCTAGTGGGAGGGGATTTATGTGGGCAATTCCTTCTGTGCAACATTATAAACATAGCCTATTATCTCCTGACTTTCCGATTCCTAGTTCTTTTTCCCTAATGAATGATTCATGTATTAATAATGGTAAAAATAATACTTTGCAATTATAGCATGTTCTTTTTCTCTCCAGGGTGCTCAGTGGACATTAAGTACATAATCATTTTTTCATTCAGACTGTCCTGGGGGGTGGTTGGGAGGCTTACCGCTGGGGATACCAGCTTTATATTATCCTTGTTCTGCAAACACACTTTTCTGTGCAAATGCCAATTTTCTGCATTCTTTAGGAGAAAGAAGCTAAGATGGCTCCTCTTTCTGAGGTGCTGGAAAACTGTGGCAAAATGCGTTGTTCAAGACAATGAACTTACTGAATTTTTAGACTGATAAGAACCTTGGACTGACTTATCAACCCCCACTGATGGCTGGTCCTCTACCTAACATGTAAATGTTAGAGGGCTTTGAGTTTCAGTTCAGGTCCTGTTTCCTCTCCATCTCTACTCTCTGTTTTGGTGATGTCATCCAGTACCACAGCTTTAAATGACAACTTTCTGCTGATTATTCCCAAATTAATATTCTGTAGTTCCAATTTCTCCTCTGACTCATACATCCAGCTTCCTGATTGAGATCTCTTCTTGGATATGCACCGGGCATCTCTGAATGTACATGCTTAATTTCCCACCTCCACTCCACACCCTCTCACACTCACACCTAATGTGTTCCTCCCCCCCAGTTACTCATTTTAGGAAAAGGCACTCACATTTGCCTAAACTTAGGAGTCTCCTCAGCTCTTCGCTTTGCCTCGCCTCCACCGCATTTTCCCCATGAAATCCTATTGGTCTACTTCCAGTGCCCCCATGGTGGTTTCTGCCATCACCTCTTGCCAAGACGACTTCAGTTATTCTCCAGCTGGCCCTCTTGATCTATTCTTGCCACTGTACAATCCATTTCCACAGTAGCCACAACGAATGTTCAAACTTTGGAAATTTTGCAAGCGACTCCTCTCTTAAGACCCCTTTCCCCGTGTATTTAATTCCCACAGAACACAGAGGGCATGAGTTGGAAGGACTGCCAAGCCTTGCCTCTGGCTCTCTCAGAGCTCATCCTGTGTCACCTGCCTCTTGCTCACTGTGTTCCAGTCACACTTGCCACCTTTTTGTTTCTGAAAGAACTCATTCATGCTTGAGCATATGTACCTTTTCTTCCTCTGCCTCCATCCACATCATCATAAGAATTGCTTCTTCTCATGTTCTGATTTTCTCACATCTCAAATATCATCTCAGAAAGATTTCCCTAACAACTTCATCTAAAGTAGCCTCATTTCCTTCATTTTCATTATTCTATCTATTCTTATATTTCATTTATTCTTATCTAAAATTAGCCATTTTCTTGGCCTTTCTTCAAGGTCCCAGGGGGAATGGGACCTATGGTGTCTTAAATCTTGAAAAAAATAAAATAAATGGAAAAAATTATTTTGAGAGACAGCATGTACAGGTGGAAGGGGCAGAGGGAGGAGAGAGAATTTCAAGCAGACTCCATGTTGAGCTTGGAGCCCAACACAGGGCTCAATCTCACAAATCTCACAACCCTGAGATCATGGCCTAAGCTAAAAACCAAGAGTCTAGCAATTTACTAACTGCACCATCCAGGTAATCTCCCCCTTTTTTCACTTTCTATCTTCTCAAGCAGTATATGGCTCATAGTATGTGATCAACAAATAGCAGCTAAATAGTAGTGACTGAATAAATATAGGTGATTGTGAAAATACTTTATACCCCAATATAAGAGACTGGTGTCATTCAATTTGTGTCCTAAAAATATCTTCATATGGATATAAGAAACAGCACAGAGGATCATAGAGGAAGAGAGAAAAACTGAATGGAAAGTCATCAGAGAGAGAGAAAAATCATGAGAGACTCCTAATTATAGGAAACAAACCAAGGGTTGCTGGAGGGGAGATTGGAGGTGGGGTGGGGTCATTGAGTCATGGGCACAAAAGGAGGGCACATGATGTGATGAGCACTGGGTGTGATATGCAACTGATAAATTATTGAACATAACATCTGAAACTAATGATGTACTATATGTTGGCTAATTGAATTTAAATAAAAACAGTGAAAAATAAAAAATATATATCTTTATATAGAATGTGACTGTGAAGTAAGGGGAGGGTTCAGAGGCTTGGGAACATTTTGAAGACTATTGTACTAATCCAGGTAACATGAGGGAGGACTTGGCTTAAGGCATCATGGATGGGAAAAAAAGAAGGGGAAGAGATAAAGGTAGAAACCACAGAATGTGAGCACAAGATAGAGAGAGGTGAGTCAGGGATAAGGTTTAAGCTTCTACCCACAGCAACCTGAGAAGGTGATGATATTATTGACCAAGGTGGCAAATTAGGGAAAAAAACAAATTTAAGTTCTGTAGTTGAAAAAACTGGGGGGAGTCTGAGTAGATTATGATAATCTTCCTTTCCTTTGAGTTGGCTCCCTTCTACAAGGATGGGACGGGCTCCTAGTGCGTATCCTTTGTTATATAATCCAGTCCAGGAATTTGGCTATAGCCAAGTGGATCTGGAACGGTCATCTGATCCAACGATAGCCAGACTCTCTTTGCCTGGAATTTAGCATTGGAGCTGGTTGTTAGCTAGTCAGTCTCTGGATATGGCTAGAAATGAAGTAACAAATTCTGAAACGGTGGGGATGTCCCCCTAATAGCAATGTAGATAGTCAATTTATATACTGAGAGACTAAAAAATCAGATATGTAGAGAGAAACAGAAATGAGACACTGAGGGAGAAAGAGGGCTGCCTACGTTTCTGAAAACTGCTTGAGAAGGGGGCCAGGTGGACAGGTACACTTCAATAACTAATGAGGACAGAGGTTAGGGCTGGAGGAACGGCTAGGGTTTGCACAGCTGGACAGGGATACGCATGGAGGAAGATGTCACCACCAGGAGGTCTTCCGTGAACAAAAGCAGCTGGGGAGGGGAATTTCAGAGCTCAGAAGTCCAACCACCTTGATCTGAGAAGGATTCTTGGTGAGTAGAAGTGACCACAAAGAATGCTCTAGTCTGCAGAAAATAATTTAGCATTTTCCCCCAAATGGAAAATCCTCTTGGCTCCCCAAAGAAAAGATCAGTCTCCTCTGAAACTCCTTTTTACCTGCCTGCCTTTAAATTCACCTTGGCTAAAGGGGTCCTTATTCCAGGGCCGGAGTGTGATGGCAGCTTCCGAGCAAACAACCAGATCCTCGAAGTTTTGCTTCTGTCGTTTCCATGGAACTAACAATCCAAGAAAACTTCCCAACACAGGAGTATGAACATTGGAAAATGAGCTGCTCTCCCTGTGTGCAGGACTGAACAGCTTGGAGAACAGGAAGGAGTGAGCCGGGGAGTTGGCAGCTCAGCCCCAGTGTGGGTAACCGGACTGGGAATGTGAGCCATGTGGAGTACATCAGGGCCAAGATGGCTAAATCTGTGCTGGCCGGTGTCTGACCCTGAAAGAAGGAAACCTTCATAAGCTCAGGCCCAGCTCAGCTCCCAGACACATGTGTAAGCAATACCACCCCCGACCTGCTCCTCGACACACAGGGTCAGTGTTCTCCCTAACAGAATGCAGATGGGTGAGTCTCCATTCGCCCAGCCAGGATGCACCAGCTTGGGCCTCAGCTTCCTCTTTCGAAACAGCAACACATTTCATAATGAATCTTTTAAGACACCAATTGTAAATACAAACAAACCTCAAATCCTGATCTGCTGCTGGAAGCTAGCACGGTTAAAACAAAAGAAGAAAAAGGAGAAACCCAGTCCTTCAAGACGGGTGTTCCAATTTCCACTTCCCATGTATAATATAAGACTCATTTTTTTTTTATTTTTTATTTTTTTCACCTACTTTCCAGAGGAAAAAATTCCAATCCTTAGGTGCATTTATTCAAACCAAACTCTAGGATGAAAAGATCTGATTTGTCAGCATTTTTCCCCTTTCAGACACTAGGGTCGTATTTTATAGGTACTTAAGCCACACAATCACAAACTGTCCGTGTCTTGTCCAGACATCAGCATCGCTATTTCCATATGAATCTAGGTCAAGGCTATAGCAAAATGTTAAAAACCTGGCATGCCAGAAAGACAGAAAAAGCAGCAGAGCTCAGACTCAGCTCTTGGCATAGTTCCCCAGTGTCACATCGAGAAAGTTAGAACTGACCCCACAAAGTCAGTCCTTGCTATGATCGGACCAGCATTTTAAAAACACACGAACAGCTGAAAAGTCCAAATCCAAATCAAATTTCTCTCTTCGAAATGCCGTCTTTTTCCTCTCCTCTTTATGCCACATGAAGGGGGGAAAAATGAAGAAAGAGACTCAGACAAAGCTTGCTATTAGCATGTAAAAATCAATGAAGCTAGTCTATACAATGAAAAGTTAATACAATTAAT
Source organism: Vulpes vulpes (assembly GCF_048418805.1). Taxonomy (NCBI): domain Eukaryota; kingdom Metazoa; phylum Chordata; class Mammalia; order Carnivora; family Canidae; genus Vulpes; species Vulpes vulpes. The sequence continues at coordinate 88,308,748 of NC_132795.1, forward strand.
TAATTTTGAGCCTTAATGTTGGCAAAGCATTTGAGATTCTCAGATTAAAGACAGAATAAGTATATTGAGGCACTGTTTTACGATGTCATTCTGGCTCTTAGAGCTAAGGTGCCACGTAGTGATATTATTAACACAAATAATGAAGCTATTCTCAGCAAAATAATCTCAGATATAGTAGAGCTGTCCACAAATTTCTAAATACCAGTTTACATTCATGCAGAATGCTGCAGTTGTGCAATCAGTAGGAAGCTCAGAGAACTCTATGATGCCTAAACGGGGGCGAATTTATTATAATACCCGGGTACTCTGAAATAATGGGAAAATTCCTGGCACATGAATTATTCCAAATGAATTACTAACTAATCCCATTATGTATTTCTGCTCCAGCTAAGCAAAATTACTTGTTCTTCCTCAAAATGCCTCACACTTTTCCTACTTGTTTGCCTTTGCTCTGATTTTTCCCCTGCATCAGGAGTGACCTTGTTCCCCCGTCCCCTTAGCTAAGCCCTGTCCATTTGTCAATGTCCATCTAAAGTGTCAGCCTTCCATGAAGCATCCCCCAAATCCCAGAAGTTAGAATTTTCAGTTTCTTTGAAGTCCCTTAACTCTATATTCAGGCCTTTCTTAAGGAATACGGTCTATTAATCAGGATGATCGTAGCTATGTTACAAATCATACCTCAAAATCTTGGTGACTTAAAACAACAATGTTTATTTTTTGGTTATAAAAAACTGACAGGGAGATGAGGTAATTTGTTTGACATAGAAGTGATATGCCACTGATGCACAGTTTACCCTGATTTAGATTAGTTCTTTCAAGAATGTTCTATATTGATCAAAGATGAGGAATGGATCCTAAAATACAAGTGTGCAAGTTTAATTTCTCTGAGCTTAGAACTCACAAGTTCTTTTTCTCTGCCTTAAAGAGTCTCCTTTCTTCCTCTTTATTTTTTTCTATTTAATGAGCACAATGAAAAATTAATTTCTGTCTCAAAAACAATAAAGGTAAGAATTGCTGGATAATTATGGGTAAATCATAAAACAACTGGAAAGTCATAATATTCTAAACCTTAAAATTTCATATGGCACTTGCTTTTTGTCTCATTAAAACTTTCAAATGTAGAAATATGTCTGTAGACATTAACATTAAAACGATCTCTCTTGGTGGATTAAGAGATAGAAGTTGCAAGTACATTTTTTGTATGTTTGGTTTTTCTATTTACACTTTAAAAACTTCAAAAATTATTATCAGTGTAATATTTGATCTTTGAATATTGGTGTCATTTTAACTTAGTCACCTCTTTGAAGGTCCTATAAATATAGGTCTATAAATATGGTTACATTCGTTATTAGGATTTAGGGATTCCATATATAAATTTTGGAGGAACACAATTCAGTCAATAACGACACCAACAGACCACTTCCAGAAATACCTGAATAATGCTTGCACTTTATGTAGCATATTTGGTATAAAATTGGTCATCTCTCTTTTAATTTTTACAACCATCTGATTTTCCCAACTGCTCTTAATGGAATTCCTTCCCATCTTCCTTCCTTCTATCTATCTCCTCTTCTTCTTTTTCCCTCTCTCTCTCAGCAAAATCTAAATTCAAACAACAACAAATAGGAAGTGTATGGAATGACATCTTCCATGTACATGTGTGAAGAAAGCAGCACCGAGATTCGCATAGATTCCATGTATCTGGCCCACGCAGGCATGATGAACCTCTAGTGGGGGCTGCTGCTTAAGGAAGGCAAAACTGGAAGAGGACAATAGGCAAGCACCAACATGGGGCACGTGCTGGCTTTTGGGACTTCTAACCGGAAGCACAGCTCTCATTTCCCAGACCACACCAGCTTCAATCACAGTAACAGAACTAGTCACATTTCCTGAACCCACATCCACGCCTTTAAATCAAAGGCTTCTCCTGAGTGCTCTTTAATGGCATCATTCTCATGCTCATCTCTTAGAAGCCTCATCTTGTACTATCCTCTAGGCTCCTCCAAAAGGTGTCCAGTTCTCTTTGCTGACATCACTTCTCAAGGCCATACACAATGTTCCTGTCACTCATGTAATAATTTGAGGTATTCATAAGCGTATTAATATTGGGAAACTCTTCTGCTCCAATAGGCATCACAGTGAAATAAGGAAATACACTCTTCCTGACCATATGCTGGTAGTAGGCCACAAACAAGGTGCTACAGCTCCCAGATTCTTACAGATAAAATTTGTCACTTGACCAGCTCTTGACAGCTACCACCATCCTAGATTGTAACAAAGATCCTGGAAGCTTGGGCCCCAAAACCAAAGATTTGTGTGACACTGCACAATACCAGAATCAAAATAATTGCTGTTTTCTAACCAGCTACTCCTTGTCTTCCAAGTTCAAGTAGTTGAATTTCTTTCCTTCTGATGGATTCCTTCCTCATCAGTTGTGCTGTTAGCGGAGTCTGGCAAGGGGGCAGGTGTCATTCTTTAAATTCCCATCATCCCATATTTACTTCGTTCCAAGATGAGTTTTTGCATCTAGTTACTATTCTCCCCAGAGACTATTAGGGGCTATGCAAACAGAATTCTTTCCGTCCCTGAAAGCATGTCTATTTTTAAGCGAATTTGCAATGAGCATGAAGTGTAGGCATTGTTGGAATCTTGCTACATAAAGACATTTTGGGTCACATCTGCCCCCAGCACATGGATAAGTACATTGAGCCTAAAAAGTAGCAGCTCTCCATTATATCCAAGGAAGGTGGCAAAACTTCCCAAAACACTATCTGTCAAAACTTCATTTCAGTAAATCACAGGTTAAAAAGCACAGTGTAAGGAATATAGTCAATGGTATTGTAGTAGTGTTGTATGATAACTGATGGTAGCTATATTTATGAACATAGCGTAATATACAGACTTGTCAAATCACTATACTGTAAACCTGAAACTGATGTAACATTGTGTGTTAACTACACTTCAATAGTATATGTTATGTAATAATATATATACATACATATATATATACACATAAATAATTTTTGGTTTATAAAACCAAAAAAAATCCTATTTTTAGATATGTTGGTCAGTCAAATTATCTATATAGGATTAATATAGGCACAATGCTTGTGAAATGTGTAGCACTAAATAAGAATGTTTGGCTAAACATGAAAGTGATCCCAAAGTGTCATCATAACAAGAATTCTCTGCCTATATTTTCAATGCACTCAAAACTTCACTCAACTACTTGATATCCTGATTGATTCAGATTGATGTCCCCACCATGCATAAATGTCCCCTCTGGCATGCTCCAATCACAATCTCTTCTCCATGTCTCTAGTTTATACTCTAAGTAAACCTGGCTGCTAGGTCTGTGGCTGGTTCATAGTAGGTGATTAATTATATTTGTAGAATAAATAAACGTCAATGCAAGAGAAAAGCCAGGTCCAAAATATATGATACCTTTCTATCTTGGAATACAATCAACGGAAAAATGTTACATTGGCCAGCTAACAGTATAAAGTGAATGGGATTTTCAATCTACCCAACTCCCACTAGAGTTAAAAAGGCATCTCAGTTCCTAATTTTATCTTCAGTTAGAGGTTATGAATTGAGATGGACTGGACTCCCCTAAAAGTCACATTCTTCACCTTACTCTAAGGTACATCTGAGCTGTGGGTTGGGCTGAAGGCTGGAGGAGTAAGGCCGGGTGATGGGGTACAATGCAGAGGCGGGGCTCCACCACCTTTCCTTTTCCACATTGAGCCCTGGAGAGAGGGTTGTCAGCATAGGTGTTATGAACCCTTTGATTTGAAGCTTTCTCATCCGGCTGCACAATACTTTGGTGCCTTAATAAGATTCAGCTGAAAAGAGACTTCCTTCTTTTCACAAATTGAAAGAAAATCTGTTTGGACATTTTTAAGGGAAAGGGGAAAAAAATTCTGGGTTTTCTTGTATTCTTTTTTTTTTTTTCCCTCTCTTTTAAAGTTGTTTCTGTCTCTTAGCAGCTCTCCACCTTGTATGTTCGTGTCAACTAACTGGATCTTTGGGGGATTAAACAAGAGAAATAATGAGAAAATATTTACATTCTAGACTCATGGGCTTGGAGGTCCAAATGGAACCCCATCCAACAAACATTTTTAGCATGTAAATTTTTTAAAATTAGTAATTCTAGGAATAAGTTAAAATTATCTTTATGCTGTTAGGGAAATTTCACCAAATGCTTATGTATTTTTAAACTTTGCTTTTTTGTTGAGGTATAAATTATATACAATAAAAGGCAAAGATCTTAACTCTTCAGTTATATAAAATTTGACAATTGTATAAATCCATAAAACTATCACCCAAACCAAGATATAAAGCGTTTCTATTATCAAAGTAAGGGCCATCCCTTCCTAGTCAATTTTCCCCATCCCTTAGGGGAACTTTATTCCTCTCAGCTAACATGAGTTTTATCTCATCTAACCAAAATGTAATATAATAAATCATGTATTCTATATCTGCTTTTTTGTTTAATATATTTTTTTAGCGATCCATTCATTGTGATATATCAATACTATGTTAATTTTTATTGCTAGGCAGTGTTCTATTAGAGCGGTACATCACTATGTGTGCCCTTTATCTGATTCTCCTGTTGATAGGCGGAGTTTGTTCAGGTTTTGACAGTAATGAATGAGGCTAATGTGAATACTGTTGCATAAGCCTTCTCTTGTGAACACATGTCTACAATTTTCTTGTGTACATACCTGGGAGTGAAATTTGTGGGCTATGAAAAATGTGCATATTTAGCTTTTGAAAAAAAATGCCAAACAATTTTTCAAAGTGGTTTTACCATTTTTTGCTTTCATCAGCAATGTATGAGCATTCCAGTTGCTCCACATCCTCACCAACTTTTGGTATGACAAGTATTTTAAAGAGTCCATTCCAAAAGAAGCAAAATTATATGATATTTTACCTTTATCCATATTTCTCTGATGACTGTCTAAGGATATCGAGCAAGATATTTATATGTTAGCCATTGGGTATATATCTTCTTTTATAACATGCCTGAGTTGTTTACCCATTTAAAAAAATTTACTGGTTTGCCTCTTTATTATTTAATTATAAAAGATTTTTATGTATTCTGAATGAGGTCACCTTTAAGATATATATATAAATATTGTTCCAAGTTTGTGGCTTATGTTTCACTTTCTTGGCAGTTTATGTATTGACTTTAAACATGACATCATGACATAAAAAACAATAACCACAAAGGAAAAAATTAAGTTGGACTTTATTAAAATGAAAAACCTGTTATTATTTGCCTAACCCAAGATCATGAAAATATTCTCCTATTGGTTTTTTACGGCTGTACAGTCTTAACTTTTACATTTAGAACCACTAATATCTCAATTTTAAGTTTTGTATATGGGTGAGATAAGGGTCTAGATTCTATTTATATCTTTGTAGATGTGCAGTTGTTCCAGAACAAGGACCCCAAAGGTTTTCTTCTGTTTTTAAAATAGTTTTATGCTTTTGTATTTAATATCTATGAAACCCTTTTAAATTAATATTTATATAACAAGTGATATTTAAGATTTATCTTACTTTTTTACTGTGGATGCCCAATTCCTCCAGCACCATTTATTAAAATGATTATCTTTTCTTTTCTTTATTAAATTGTTTCTGCATCTTTGTCATAAATTGAGAGTTGAGATCAGTTGAAAAGTTGGAATTGGCCATCCAAAAGTCCCCTCCTGCCTAAAAAGCAATGAGAAGCAAAATGTTATCGAAATTAAATTTTCAGTACTGTGGATATTAACCAAAGTCTTGCAAAAACAACAAGGCATTATTTCAAGTATTATGGCTCAATCTTGGTAAGAACAGCAAGTTTTATGGTGTTTTTACTTGCCTGATTCCAATCCCCATCTCCCCAGCTCTGCTATAGCCCTGAAGATCAACAGCTCACAATTATGGTGAACCTAGCACCCTAGTAGCCATTGATAGGTGAGACCAGAAATGGAGCACTTTAAAAGCTTCATTTCTAGATAATTATCATTTGAGCTGTTTAGCAGTTACCTGGAAACTCAGCTTTCAAGGCTTGTCTTACTTGATCTGACTCAGAGCTCATCCTGTGTGAACAATAATTTCCTAGGCGTTTATTAAAAACAATCAGTAGCGATGGTTCAATGTTGAAGGTGCCTGAGACAGCGATAACACTCGGAGCAAGCAGCAAGCTAACAACAAAACAAACAAGCAAACAAAAGAACAACAACAAGAACAAACCCCAGAAGAATACAATATCTACTGGGAACTTTGCAAAGTTCCGACATTCCCCTGAGAATCTAGAGGCCTTGTGTATGTATACACAAGGCTGTGTGCATGCTCAAGAAAAACCTAAAAGAGCCCTAAGTTCCCACCTCTGGTTGGCTTTACGTCTATAAAAACAGGAAATCAAGACTAAGGCAGAGTTATAGCTTGTCAAGCTATGTGTTGGAGGCATTTTGCACACACACAAAACTAATTAGCAAAGACTGGGAAATGTATTGGATCAAGGTAACTATGGAAACCTCTATCCAAGCATTAGCCAATTAATAAGTTAATGGAGCAGAAGTGTAAGTGGTCACACATGACAAAGAGAATATAGATGTTACAGAATTAGCTGGGGAAAATCACCAAACAAATAGTAATGACAACAAAGAGCTAAAACAGCAAACCTTGGGATAAGTTAAAGAATATGATTGTCATGATTATCATATTATATTATTTTAAATGCACATTTAAATAAATAAAAACATATGGCATATACACAGAAAATAAAGTATCAACAGAAATGGTCCTCAAGGGCAGCCTGGGTGGCTCAGTGGTTTAGCACCGCCTTCAGCCCAGGGCGTGATCCTGGAGACCCAAGATCGAGTCCCACGTCAGGCTCCCTGCATGGAGCCTGCTTCTCCCTCTGCCTGTATCTCTGCCTCTCTCTCTTTCTCTGAGTCTCTCATGAATAAATAAATAAAATCTTAAAAAAAAAAGAAATGGTCCTCAAGAAAGCCTAAATGTTGGACTTACTAAACAAAGAATTTAAGTCAGACATTTAAAATATGGCCAAAGAGCTAAAGAAAATCACATCCAAACAACAAAAATACGATAATGCTGTCTAGCTATATATATACACACACATCCATATATCTAGAAAGAGCTAGAAAATATGAATTATGTGATTTCTCTAGAATTTACATGATGAATCTTTATTATCTCTGTCTGGAAAGTTTATGTTCAAATAGTAGAATATTACTTTAAGAACCATGTAAGAATCTTATAAAAGTATAATCGATTAACCCTTTCCTTTTCTTAGTCTTCTAATTATCTGAAATTCTATTATTTTTTTCTCAAAGACAGACATTACTTGTGTCCACAACTATACATTTTCCCTCTCCTTTCAGGCACACAAAAGAATTTAATGCCACCATGTGAGTAATCCTGGCCAATGATCTATGAGTGGGAACTTTGTGAATCACTTCCTTGCAGAAGCGTATGGGACTAAGTGTGAGATTTCTACGCCCTCTCTCCCTTTCCCCAACTACTGTCATAAAGACTTTGGGTTAAGATGGCACAGTCATACAAAGAAACCTGGACTGCCCCATCACTATAGAGAGGCGCATTTTGCATGTGACAAATAAATTTTGAGTGTGTTAAGCAACTGAAATTGTGGGCTATCTTGATTTATACAGGAATTGTCATTATAATTTATTTCTTGTTACAACTGAATGGTAAATTTCTCATTGTCTGGATTTAACCTAGTGTGCAGCTTTTTTGTGTCCCTTGTCAAAAAAGAAAGAGTAATTAACAGACCCCTTGTTCAAGCCTACATAGAGCTTGACATTAGGGTTTCAATCTCTTCTCCTGAGTTGGTGATGAATAAACCTGCCCCTTCACATTGCCCTGACTTGGGGTTGCTGAAGTCCACAAGTGCCACAGGAGGCTTCTCTGACCTGAAGCAGAGATGACTATGAAAACTATAGCCATTGATTCAAAAATATGTATTGCAACTGCATTTTTTATTATTGAACTTTCATGCACTTATATTTGTAGCTCACAGATTCTCATATTCTGCACATAAATAATAACCCACATCTAGGGGAAGGAGCCCCAGACAACAGAAAGGTATTTTTTCATTCTCTACTCTCTCAGAAAAAAAAAATGAATGGAAGGCAGACTACAAGCACCAGCCAACTTTTAGTGTTTGAAAGGCAACAATTCACCTGGGAAAGGATGCAGTGATAGCAATGTCATGGCTTTATTTTCCAAGGACCTTCTCTGTGTCGGTCTCTAGAGATACATATGAGAAGACTCCGACTATGGTCTTTCAAGTAGTTTTTCTGTTCTTGATGGTTTAGGAAAGGACAGATGCATTTAAAATCACAAAGTGTGCAGTCTCAGCACTCTTTTTATATTGTTCACATTTTCCCAAGGCAATCATGCCCATCACATGCTTTTCATCTACATTTTAAGGATTACGAAATCTGTAAATCTTGACAAAATTTCTCTTGAAACTCAAGCTCTACATATCAAGCTGGATAGTAAGTAGTAGTAATACCTGGGCATCCCATGAATAACTTCAATTCAATGTGCCCAAAGCTGAAGTCATCATCTCTTCCTTCCAAATCTGCTTTCCTTCTGTAGGGCACATCTTGGTATATGTGTTTTCTCTAAGCAAGTTTTCTAAAATTTGATTTAGATCACCTAATTGCAATCTTCAAAAATTCTTCCAAAATTTTCCACTATATCTACTTTATACAAGCTAACACTCTGCCTCAGCACTTTTTCACTTGCTAATCCCTTAAATTAAAATTCTCTTTTTCTAGATATCCCCATGTTATGCTCTTTTACTTCCTTTAGGTCTTTGTTCAAATTCTGTATTATTAGAGACAGCTTCTCTAACTGCCTGTACAGAGTAACAGTCACTCTTTAAAGAGAGAGTAACACTCTGTCTTCCTTACCTTCCTTTCATGGCACATAGCTTATGTGTGTGTGTGTGTGTGCGTGCACGCGCGTGTATTTCTTTCTTTTTATTGTCCTCTTCCTCCACCAGAATATAAGCTTCTTAAGGGCAGGCTTTTGTTTTGTTCTCTGCTCTATATCCAGAGCCTAGAAAATTTTATCACATAGAAGGTCCCCAATTAATATATTTTGAATGAATGAAAGGAGGCAAGTGGGTGAGGCACCCCAGACTAGATGGCTCCATGGTCCATCTGTCATTCCTTCCTTCCTTCTTTTTAATAAGAACACAAAACTCTTCTGAGAATTCCCTGGCAAAGCTTTCTTGTCTCTTAGGCCAAAAGCGAGTTACATGGTTTCTCTACAATAAGGAAGGGTGAGAAAATAAGTTTTGAGACTTTTCTCCTCTATACTTAAGGAAGGTAAGGGAGAAAGAAAGGGGTTGGGAACAAATTTTGGATAGCCATTCATTGGTGTCCCATTCTTCACCTAGCTGGGTCTTGTCATTTATTTTTTTATTAAAAATTTAATTTGCCAACATATAACACTGAGTGCTCATCTCATCACGTGTCATTTATTCTTTATATTTCAGTTCAACCATCACTTCCTTGAGAGGCTCTCCTCTGACCACCCCCTCTCCAATGTTCACTTCAGGTTCTTTTTAAAAATAAATTTATAGAATAACTTCCCAGGAATGACTTATATTGGCTCTTTCTATTCCCCCTTTTCCTAGAACTATCTGTTCCAGATTTTCATTTAGATGATTTATTCTCACCTCCAATATAGGAGAAGCTTGCTTTTGCTACCTAAAATATCCCCATCCTAGGCCTCATCCCGTCACTCTTGATCTCACTGAAGTGTTTTTTTCATAGCTCTCATTGATATCTGAAATTATTGACTTATGAGTTTATTTTATGTTTTCCTGTATTGGAGTATAATATTGATGGAATACAGTCCTTTCCTATCTTGAGCCCCAGAACCTATAAAATAGTCCATAGGCTTCTATTAGTCTCAAAAAGTCTAATGTTGAAGACATGTTAGAAAATGAATCAATAGTGAAATCTATGCTATACTGAGTATTTTTACTTCCTTTCAAATAAATGATTGAGTAACAAGAGTTCAAAGGCTTTTCTGACCTAAAGTCTGATGATAAAAATTCAGAATCTGAGAACACCAAAGTCTAGGGCTATAGTATTCAACTCTGAAAATTGCCCAAGGGAGTCAGTAAACTAGACTCAACATTTATCACAGTTTGATAATATTTTGACTCATATAGAACTGTATATAATCCTAAGTTCAGATGCCCAAGAAATGTTGAATGGCTCTAAAAGTCATGCTAAACCTTTGATAAATAATTTATACAATTCCCTACATGTACAGCATTAGGTCTAATGAGGCCATATTATCTAATTGAGTAAACTGGCAATCAGAATGTCTAACTGATAGATTGAAGTCATTTTGAAATCATGATCATTTGTTATTTTCCCTAAAGTTATTTTTTATTTCTTTCTCTAAATATGAAAAAAGAAAATTTTATTTAAAAAATATAATGATGTATAAACATTGAATCACTGTTATATAACCAAAGCTAATACAATGCTGGATGCCAACCACATTTCAATAAAAATATATTTATACATATAAAATGATAAAGTCACATTATAATTGAGTGTCACTTTCTAGTCTAAACAATGGGTTGGGAGCTTAGAGGCTGAAAGTGCTAGGCATCTCCAAGGCTCTCAACTCCTCCATCTCAGTTTATCAGACTAAAGAACAATTTATGAGCTTGATCAAAGAGGAAAAATGGGAGTGGCTCTGCCTAAATAAAACATCAATAGTAGGTTTCAAGCTGAGTGGCTCACAAGCATTGCTATTACTGTCATATCACCTCTAACCTCCAGGGGAAGGTTTCTTGAAAAGAAACATGGTCCTAAAAGCACCTAATGATTCTGGGAAGTTTTTAACTGTCAGTATATCAGATATGGCAGGGAAAATAATACCTTTGTACTCAATTTCCTCATTACACTTATCACCAGAAAGTTTTATCAGATGTATAGTAGTCTCTGAACTCCAATTTCCCCCACTTGAGAAATGCAACTCTCAGTGGCAATCCCTCTTTCACACTCCATATAACAGAATTCCCCAATTGTCATGGAAACCCTGACTCCCAACTGCAAATATGGGGCATCATTAGAATTTCTGGAATTCCTGTTGAATTTACTCTAGGGAGCTCTTAAAAATTCCAAAGTACTGAGTAAAGAAGGAAGCTTAGAATAATCCATATGGTCATTTCCTGTGAAATAAGGAAATGAAGGAGAATGAGGAGAAGAACTCATTTCCTCTGAGAAAGAAGGAGGAGGAGGAGAAGAAAAAGGAGGGAGAGGGAAGGTGGAGAAGGAAGAGGCGATGTAGGAAAAAAGGGAGAGGGATTTAGATAAGCAGGACTTGAAGGGTCATCTGCTTCTTGAGGATTATCAGTCTCTCTTTTGCTATCTTCTAAGATCAAATTAGAACTAGAACCTAATTTGAATGTCTCCTCTTTCAGGTGTCCCTGCTTCCCTCCAAACTTGTAAACCTTTATGTGGTCCATTATACTATTTATTAGTATCAAAATTTTCTATTATTCAACACTCATGCTTTCCTATTTTGTCTCCACTTTGCAAATTTGCAATTTGTCTTTCTTCCAATGGCATATGACATGGTTCTGGGACTACAGAATCTTCCCCATGAAGACTTTCTCTTTCATTGTTGGATTACTTGACTATCTTTTACATTGTGCATTAGCCTCCATCATAGCATGCAGAGGTGCTTTTGTTTCTTGGTGTCCTGCTGCTACACTCCATCCCTCAAATCTCACCAAGCCTAGATGGATACCCATGTCTGAATTTTTGACACTCTGGGAAAAGGTATCTAAAATAAAATATCAGCTTGTGATTTGCCTTTGCATGGTTTTGATATATTGGAATATGTTCTCTAGTGATCTTTACCCGATGAATCAAAGTATATGAAATTTCTTCATCAGAATAACTCCTAATCCCTTTCCATCAACTTAGCTTTAGTGCCAAAACTGTGAGGAGGAATTAAATTGTCCCTTTTCCATACTCTTTAAATACTCTTTTGGGGGTGGGGTGAACATCTCAGTGTTCTGGGAGACTCATTTTTGAAAGTCTTCTATAGGTAGGTAGATAAAAACCTCAAAACGTACCTCAAAACGTATACATGCTTTTTTTTTTTCTTAAGGGCTTGGGTGCCTGACCCTGAAACTTGGTTTGGGCCAAACAAAGCAGCTTCTCAATAAAAGTTTTTGACTGAAGTTGATTTTCATATATATTTTTGGTGAAAGGGTCTTCATACTTTCCAAGAGTAAAGATTTATAATTGCCTATACAATTGAATACATTGTTCAAAATACTATCTATGACACCCTTTCAAAAATGTCAAATTGACATTCTTCAGGATGTTTCATATGTATCCAGATTTTAATTTCCATCCCTTATTTTCCATATTTCTACAACCTTCAGCTTACTAGTTTGCCCATAAATGCCTTGTCATGCTCACATCTCTTATAATTAAAAACAATTTGGGCATCCAATTTCTATCCTACTGAGGTAAATGAGGCAAAGTTTAGGTAAAGAAGATCTCAGAGGACATGCTAAGGATTACCAGCACTCCTAGCAGTGGGAGAAGGACATAAAATGACCTATATTCTTCCTCTGAAAAGTCTGCCTGAAGATTTCATATGACTGGGTTTCTCTGGGCTGATTATGATGACTTCTAACTCTTGGCAAAAAGAACAGAGAAGCCAATCCATAAATATTTATCACATTTATAATTTGCAACACTTTTAGTGGTCTACTTTATATTTGTCCAATTCTTCACATTTATGGCTATTTCTCCCTGAGTAGACAAACACCTCTGTCCTCAGCTTGCTAACCAAGCCCAAGGTATCTACCCTTCTCTCTCTGAGGTCATCTCAAAGAATAGTCTCATTTCCAGGATTATGAAGGACCCTACTCACATTTAATATTCCCAGTGTTCAAAAGGGTGAGTGTCATAGATGTAAATTTTGGTGTCTCCCCCACTCCACATATATGGGGGGAAAAAAGCTCAATGCTTAGTTGAGCTCATCTAGACATAGGGAAAATTATGACATTGACAAAATTTGCTGGAAACACCCCCACCTCACGTTCCTTCTCTATTTCTTTCATTTCTCCATTCCCTACTTCGGAAGTGAACTGAAAACAATGAGACCCTAGGCCCTCCTGTCTTCACAGAGTTTATTTATACATTGGACATTATTATTATTATACCATGTTACCTACTTTTAGGTAGGTTGCCTCCATTTTGAAACACAACTTAAATCTGACTTCTCCAATCTGTCTCTGAAAAAAAGAATTGAGGGGAAAATATCTCTCCCAGGTTTTCTTACACTTTTCATTTCCTCTCTAGGGTTTTGCCACACTTATTCCTAATGGTCCTACCTCTCCTCCCTCACTAGGGTTCCTTACTGCCCTATATCCCTGACCCAGGTGTAAAGAAAGATTCCTGGGTATTCTTAGCACAACAGAGACAGCCTCAGGATCTCAACAAAAATTTACCAAAATTAAAAATGAAAAAAAAAAAGATGACAGAAAATAGAGATAACGCAGAAAATAGTCACATTCCAACATGTAAGTTTTTTATTTCAAGGATTCTAGTAAAAGGAGAGCAAGGCCTTACTGAGTACAAGAAAGAGCTTCTCAGTTAAGGACACTTAGTCTGGCGATTGTTGGCATAAATCAAGAGATAGCGTTTTCTTCCTCCTGGACTCCTGGGCCTATTGCCTGTATGTTCTGTTTTGTTTTCTGATCTTTTAGGGTGAGTCTATTGAAACTTTTCAAAATGAAACATTGTCCTGGTTCAACCCTCCTGACCAGAAGGTTATATACACCATTTCCAGTTTCCAGTCTGAAAACAAAGAACCTTTGAAACGTAGGACAATTGTGATTAACAATATAAAGACATAAGGTAATGCAGTGATTCAATTCTTAGCTTTGCCATATAGTAGTTGTGAGATCTTGGGCATTTTGTTTTACTTTTATGTGCCTCAGTTTCCTTACTCATGAAATGGAAAAATAATGGTATATACTTCATAGAATTTTGCATTAAATGAATTATTAATTCAAGTAAGTACTTAGACAAGGCTTGGAATCTTATTGTTGTTTTTACTACTGACACGCCAGAGCACAAAAGAATGATCTATTCCCTTCCTGCTCATCTCTAACCATCAATTTGATAATTTTGTCATATTTATTAACTCATCTACCTGAACTCATTCTCAGGAAAATTATCTTGGAAATATGTGCCTATGACTCTTCCATAATATGATGATCCCGTAACCTTTCTTTGTAAAGATTTCATATTTATTTATTTATTTATTTATTCATTCATTCATTCATTCATTCATTCATTCATTCAAACATGATCCAAGTGCCCCTTTTTGTCCTCTTTTTAGAAAGGGAGAAAGAGAGAGGAGTGAGGGGCAGAGGGAGAGAATCTTAAGCAGGTTCCACACGCAGGGCAGAGCTCAATCTATGGCTCATCTCACAACCCTGAGATCACAACCTGAGCCCAAATCAAGAGGTGAACACTAAACAGACTGAGCCATCCAGGTGCCCTGATCCCTTAGCCTCTTAACAACAGTTCACCCCCAAAATGCTGATCACTTATCATGTTCCAAATACTGTGCTAGGTGCCAGAGATGTAATGATGAGCAGAAAAGAAAGAAAATGCAGGTACAACCCTTGTCCTCACGAAGAAGCATCAGTGTAGATGCTTGGTAAAAATATTGCCTGCTTTGGAATCACACTGTGGTCCCCAAAGGTGGTCTCCACAAATTATGCTTTCAGATATCCATGACCCTGTGCGGTCATGCTTCCCTGCAAAGGATCTGAGCTGGCCTATGACTCATTTTAACCAACAGAATGTGGTGAAGGTATACATGCCAGTGTCAGGTCTAAGTCTTAAGAAGGTGTGGCAGGTCCTGCTCCTGTGCTTTTGGGGAGCCTTGAGCTACCATGTAAGTGCTCCAGCTGACCTGCTAGAGGGATTTCATGGAAAAGCCATGTGGAGAGGGAAATACTTTACAATTACACAGAGAGAGAGAGAGAGAGAGCTCCAGCCACCCACACATCCCAGCCAACCCCCCAAGGCTTCAGACCATGAATGAGGCAACCTGGATGTTCCAGCTCATCACAAGTCCAGGTGACTGTGAACTCAGTTAATGTCACCCAGAATAAGAGCAGCTCATGGAGCCCAGTCAACCCACAGAATCATGAAAGACAATAGAATGGTTTTTGTTTTAAGCCACAGAGTTTCAGAATAGCTCACTATTAGAAACACAGGCGAAAACATCTTCTTTCCCACTGACAGAGAGATGAATGTGGTGAAATTACTTAACCTTCCTGAGGCTCAATTTTCTCAACTCTAAAATGGGGCAAGAGTAAAACCTCACAGAGCTGTTGTAAGCATCAGATATAATATATGTAAATTCCAGGAAACCGGTGCTAATAAATGATAGCAATTACAGGTGGTTAAAGACTGTTGGTTTTCTGCCACATTCCCAGGTGGATTTTTACTTTAAATCAGGATCCTGAAGACCATGAGGCTTCCCCCAAGTTGCTATTCACATTTGATTAAAGGCTGCTTCCTCCCTATATATGAATAAAGTCAGGACTGAATGTGAAGAGCTTTCTCTCCACGTAGAGAATTCAGGAGATAAGAGCCCACACCTGATCTGATATTTTCTGTGTTTTTTAACCCTTTATTTTATATTAGCAAGATATGCCTCCTTGTTATGTCAACATTAAGGAATTACAATTATTGTTAAACATGGCATCATAAAGTTCTCACCCTTGCCTCCAACTTAAGGCTTCCTGAGAACCTTTGGAGATTGTAAAATAAATGATGTAAAACATGGGATGTTTTGGGTACGACAAATCTCATTTATTTTCACTGTCATCACTCACCATGGTATATAATAGCTGCTCCATGCAAACTGAAATATTGCAGATGTTTTCAAAATACTATTGGGCTAGGGAAAGACCACTTGAATTTCTCAACTGCTTACTTTCAGTTTAAATCCCCATCCACAAAGTTTCTTTATATGTGTATTTTAAAGTCTTGAGCTTCTTGCGTGTTCGCTCCTAGTGCCACTGCCCATCCAACATCCAGTCACAGAGAACTTGAAAACAGTTCCTGGCATTCCATGAGGCACATAGGATTGAAGAACAAGGAGGCAAAAGATAAAAGTAGATATAACTATTCATTAGTTTTTGGTACATCAGATAATTTGTGCAATGGCTTCAGGGCTTTAATTGAATCACTTTTCCCACCTTGTCTTAATTTTAATTATGCAGCAATCATTTTTACCAACCTGTGCAAAGGAACCATATGAAAATGTGACATATGACAATATACATTTACCTAAGCTCCAGGACTACAGTGACCTACAGGCAATTAGCTACTGCCTCTAGCACTGAACGACCAATTAAAGAGTTAACGAAATGCCCTCCAAATCACCTACATGTTCAGGATTTTTGGACTGCCAGGAACATTGCACTTCAACTGATATAATTTTTGACTGACTGATTTAGTAAGTCTACATCTGCTAAAATTCCAGACTCATGCCTGTAAAACTGAGGAGTCAGGTTTTATGAGGTGCTTTCACTGTCATTAAAGACGATCCCACCTTAGCCCTTCTCCTAACAAGACAATCTTGCAGCCGTCATTAGGAGGCGTGATCCTAGCTTGTCATCACAGAGAAAAAAGGCTTGCTAGGTCAATGAGGATGGTACTGAGTTCATCTCAAGAATGTAAGACATTCATTCCAGTGGCTATAAGCCAGAAACTAAATATAAAGAAGGAGGGAGGGAAGGAAGGAAGAAAGGAAACAAACATGACATTTTAAGAGATCATATCATATATATATAAATATATAAGATTATATATATATATGTACATACATATATATATATATATTTTTTTAAAGTAGGCTCCACGCCCAATGCAGAGCCCAGTGCAGGACTCAAACTCACAACCATCAGATCAAGACCTGAGCAGAGATCAAGAGTTGGATGTTCAAACTGACTGAGCCACCCAGGCACCCCTAAAGTTAATACTTAAATATATTTTTAGGGTTTTGTAGTAGTAAAGCTTGAGGTAAGAATTTATTCAATAAGTGATTCCACAGAGTCCTGGAAACAGTGAGGAAGCAGATAGAAAAGGGAAGGAAGCCATAGGGTGTGTCCATGAGCAAATTACCATTGTGGTCAGCTGGAGACCGCTGGATGACAGTGTTGAATGTGCAGTACTGTCCCATGTGAGGGACAAAAAAAGATTCCCAAGGGGCAACTCCTGTCAGTCACTGGCCAAGAGTGCACTCATATATCGGCTCCCTAGCACTTTGCCTACTCCAAACAAAGGCTGTGAATGCTCCAAGAGCCAGAGAAAGCCTTTAGACAGAGTCAGAGTGCTCACAGTACAAAGTTCCAAATGCACAGAATGGTGAGAATTGGGGCAATTTGAGTAGGACACTGACTGTTTGCTATAAAACTTGACTCCAATTAATTGTGTCTGAGTGATACCAAGTTTCGTTGTGGAGCTTGCTTCATCTAGTCTAATCCACACAGTTCATTCATTATACCCTGGATCTAAATATGATCTGTTTACCCATTGTTACCCAATTTAATCCCTAAAATCTGTCCTTAGTGTAGAACATCTCAGAGCATCACTCTTGCCTTGTGGGATGTCATAAAATGTAGGGTACAGTGAGGGACAAGAAACAACCTATGCTTGATGAGGGAACTCATTAATTCTCTGTAAATCACATATTTGATTTGGCTGGGGACCTGAGTGGGGTAAGCCTACTAAAAATGTGTTTGTCAGATTCAAATAAATTGGGATGGATGATCTAAAAACTAAATATATATGAGAAACAAAGAATAGATAAAACTGAGGCTTATAAAAATGTAGACCAAATCAAACCAGTGACCCAAACACTTTTCTAAACTACTTTTGCTGAGACCTAGACATGTACATTAAATACCACAAGGATAAAGACAGAAAAAATGAGAAACACACAGACTATGTTGGATCTTGCTTTTGGATGAAAGCCTAAATCATGCAACCTAAAAGGAGCTCTCAACTTCTGTTGTTATTCTTAGCTGAAGAGTCAGTTCTAAAGAGAGGTCCAGATACCACAGGAAGAGAAAATCCTTTTCCAGATGCTTTCTCCTCCCTAATTTCTTGGCAGTACTCCCAGGAAGCTGTCAATCAACCAGTCAAAATACATGGAGCAACTGTACTGAGTCAACAAGGACCTGTTCAGCACCTACTACACAAACGCACTAGATTCTTGTCTATGACTCAGAGAAGCCAAATGAACTGCAGGGCTCTGATGTTTCACACCTGCGAGAGATGGGCTGATGGACAGGTTGGTTGACTGATTAAGTGATTAAACCAAGTGAATGGACCGACTCCTAAAGCCCAACTTCTTCATGGACAATAACCTTGTCTTATTCTCTACTCTGTAAAAACCATCCCACCTCTGCTGCTTCGTGCATGTTGTGGGCACTCCGTAAATGATTGTTGATGGCATGAAATAAAAACAGTGCAAAGATTTGTTCAATGCGAGTTGCCACGTAAGATCTGTAATTCTTCAAGTGCTGCAGGCATTTCTCTTGGTTAAGGGTTAATGGAACACACAGATGAGCAAAACTCTTAGCTCATCTCTTAGCACCACTCTTTGGCTGGGGTTTACAATCCTGGCTTCAAAAGCTTAGAGATTTCCAACTTATCAGGGAAGACTTTCTAGATTATGAAACAAGCAGGTTTTCACTCACTTCTTACTTTCTCTCACTTGCCTCTTTCCTGTTGGGCCAGATAATCCTTCACTCACAAGATGAAGTTTCAGCTTCTTTCTACAACCTGTCTTTATATTTATCCTCATATTTCAACATTCTGTTTATTATATTTTTGCTAATAAAGTCTCCCCACTGCATGTCTTCTGTCCTTACACACTCTCTTGAGAGTTTCCTTCCTATTCAAATTGGTGCAATCAATAGGGCATACAAGTTAGGCATGTTACTGATCAGTTGGGTTTTTTGGTCTGGAAGTTTGAAACTTCTTAGAATTTTATTACATTCCTTGGGCTTGAAACAATATAAATAACTTTATGAACAGGTCCACTTCTATACAGTTGTCTTTATTATCTCTTCTGTTTTATTGAGCCATTGCTGCTATTTTAGATTAGAAGCTCCCAGAAAGTAGGGATTGCAAAGACAGCCTCATTTACCTCCAGACACAGTAAAGATTTATCACTATGTCTCAGGGTTAAAAGTCTTTGAGGCTTTGTGTCCAAGTTGACCATCTACTACTCCTATTCTTCCTATAACATCACCATTTCTCTTCTCATTCATCAACAACAAGAATAAACCAGTTTAAGATGAGTGTAAAACCTTGCATCCCACAGAGCATATGCTTAAAATATTAACACTTTGCAAATAAGTACCCTATTAAATTAACATTTATTTATAAGTGACTGAAATCAGACATTTTCTTGAAAGCAGATGTTGGAAAACTGTGATTAATAGACACTGAAGAGCAAAGAGAAAGCCGGGAGGGAAGCTGACTTAAAGACTTCAGTATTGGCTATTTCTTGTTATAGTAATGCAGCATAACCAAGCAGTTCAGTGGCATCCAGCAATAGATAGCTATTTTTGCTGTAAGTCTGAATTTTTGGTTGAGTGGCCCTGCCTATTTAAGCTGGCCTTGCTCATATCCCTGCAGTCAGCTGGCAGGTCAGCTGAGGAACTAGCTCATGTAGTAGGGTCTCAGGTGGGATGACCTGGCTCTGGTCCATGTGGTCTCTCTTCCTCCAGCAGACTAGTCAAGAAATGTTCTCATGAAGCAGAAATCCAAGATAGGACAAAAGAACATGATCCTCTGGAGGCCTAGACTCCAAAAAGGCACATCTACACTGTTATTTACACCACATTCTACTGGCCCAAAGCAATCACAAGACCACCCTAAATTCAAGGGGTGAAGTAATAGCCTCCATCTGCTGCTGAGATGAGGTGCAAAGTCCCATTGCTCAAGTTCTTTAACAAAATAATTCAGGTAGATCTAAGCTAAAGAAAGCCAAAAATAGAGCCAATCCTCTTAAATTATTTAACTGCAAACTAACTGGGGAGAGTGAAGGAACAAATATGAATTCATTCATTGAATAGACATTTACCAGTTGTCTACTATGCTTTAGGCTTCATACTGGGTATACATATGAGTAAGATATAGTCCCTGTTTTCACGTACTTCACAATGCCATGAGTTTGCATGCAGCAAGCATCATATAGATACTACTTTGTGCATTATAGGTACTCAATGAATATTCGTTGGCCAGTGATAGGAAAAACGCTAAACAGAGCATGAATTTGTCAGAGAGCAAGTGTTCTTTTAGACTCCATAAAGAATGTTTTGAGGGATGCCTGGGTGGCTCAGGGATTGAGCATCTGCCTTTGGCTCAGGGCGTGATCCTAGATTCCCAGGTTCGAGTCCCACATTGGGCTCCTTGCATGGAGCCTGCTTCTCCCTCTACCTGTGTCTCTGCCTATCTCTCTCTCTCTCTCTCTCTCTCTTTGTGTCTCTCTCATGAATAAATAAATAAAATCTTTAAAAAAAAAAGAAAAGAATGTTTTGAGGGATAATCCTCTAGTGTTTAGAATATGCTAGAAAATGAAGAAAATTTAAACGTCTGAGAGAGGTCAATGTACACAATTTCCTTGTATAATTCTTTCCTTTCTCTCTCTTTATCATTATTATTAGTAGTAGTAATAGTAGAGTTTGGAGGCAGGGCAGAGGATGAACCTCAGCTGGCAAAGTCAAAATAGCAGTTAATGGATCTTCCTCATTGTAGGCAGCAGCTCCTAGGACGATTTGGGAGCCTCTCAGACATCAGTCACCCGAAGGCCCTGACCAGGGAAGAAAGGAAGGAGCCCGATGTCAGGCAGTGTCCATAGTTCCCCTAACCGCCACGTCAGGGAAGACAGAGAAGAGACAGGGTGTGACTCTTGCACTCCCTCTCCAGTACGTTATCGAAAACAATATTGTAATAACTTTGTATGCTGACAGATGGTAACTAGACGTATCGTGGGGATCATTTCCTAATGTACAAAAACACTAAATCACTATGATGTACACCTAAAATGAACAGGATATTGCATGTCATTCAATTAAAAAAAAATAAAAAGAGCAAGGTCTAAGAAGTAAGAAATAGAGAACTCAAAGTTAACGGTATTTCAATGTATACGTACACACGCCTACATACTGCATCGTGCATTTATGCACACACCCACATTCAGCCAATCAATCCACAGTGAAAAATCTTTGGCCTTGGGTTTGTTCCTAGAGAAATCTTTCTCCGACCTCTTTGTGGAGGCCAAGAGAGCAGCATGAAGGGGGAAAGCCTGTGAGCCAGAGCTGAGGGCTCCTTTGATTTGAACAGTGAATTGCAAGATGAAAATAATCAGGGAGCACCAATGCCACACGGTTGTTTATGTGCGTGTGTGATTGTGTGCACGTGAATGCATGTGATTATGCTTCAGTGTGTGTGGGGGTAATGGGGCATTAACACTAACTCACAGAAGCTGCTCTGCTTTATGAGTTGGGATTTTTTTTTAAAGGAAATCAAGCCATATTTTTTTTCCTCCCCGTTCTCAAAGATGAAGCAATTTACAGATGCTGAATCCTTTTTTAGGAATAATTCTCAATGCATCATTCAAATATCCTTTGAGCTGAGCACACGATATGCACATCATGAATACATATAATCACTGCACGGTCCTTTGTGAAGATTTTGAAAATAGCATCTGAAAGAGTCAACCCTAGGTCTCCATCTGAGGACGTGCCCTCGCTGAGCGTGGCCGTGCCAACTCCGGACACTCATCTCCTCTTTCAAAGAGGCCCTGCTCCGTTCCTGTGGTCCTCATAGAACATTTCAGTGGTCCTGGCAGTTCAAAAGTGAATCATAATTTGGGACCCCTGTACAGATTATATGCTTGTGTGTCTGTCCAATGCAGTCAGCACTTGTGGACTTTCAACACATGCCACAACAAACAGACATTTTTTTAAAAGAGCATCACCTTAAGACTAGCTAATTCCATCCTCTTCTAGGCTCGCTTGGGCCTGATGGGACCAAAATTTCAGAGCCTAATGGTGCAAACTGCATTACTACTATGTACTAGAAAATTTGCAGATGCTCACTGTACAATGCAACGACCACAACAATCCGATCAGAAGGCATCTTTCTTGCTGTCACTGTCACTCTGTTGAGTTGAGGGCTATTTCCTTGACCTTTTTCTTCAAAAATATGAGATAAAGATTTTTTTTTTTTAGTATATGTGCTGCCCAAGCGAGCACTAATTTTTTTTTCATTATGTTTTCTCTGGAACTCTGAAAACTCAGAGAACTGTACATGTTTCTCCCTTTTCCCTTTTGAGATATGGGAAAATCTGAAGTCATTGGCTTCTTTTTTTTCTTTTCTTTCCTATGTTCTCCAGTTTGGAGCACATAAGGCTTTCTGATATACTACGTCACATGAAACTAAAACTCATCTACACAAGGTGGTACCCCCCAATGACTCCAACCACCCTAAGCCCTTTTTTGGACCCAGTGATCTTTAGATATTTTTGACCTATGATGTATGTAACAAATATCCAAAATCATGCGTTATTTGAAACAGAAAGGAGAACACAAAGCATTTGCATCTCATTACCATTTATAAAGATTGCCTTTGAGACTCCAAAGGTGTTAAGAATTGCCAGCAGGGAAGTGGTTCCTGCAGCTCTCCATCCTCACACATTAATACTAATAATATTAAAATAAGTAAAATAACTTAGTTCAGATAACATCTATTCATTCAAAGAATTTTCAGATATCTACCTATATTTCTGGGTTTATAGATAATTCAGGGGGAAAAAACAGGCCTCATTAGTTACCCCCTGAATTCCAAGATTTATTTCTCAATTTAGAAAGCAATTTTTTTAAAAAATATTATTTCTTAGAAAGAGTAAATGCATGAGTGGAGGAGAGGGAGAGGGAGAGGGAGAGGGAGAAGCACACTCCCTGGTGAGCAGGGAGCCCAGTGGGGGACTTGATTTCAGGACCTGAGCTGAGGACAGACGCTTAACTGACTGAGCCACCCAGGCACCCCTAGAATGTGATTTTTGAGTGCCTTTGATGTGTCCAGCATCATACTCACACTTTAGTCCAGTGTGTTTTTAAATAAAGAATAAAACAATTTTACTGGATAAACATGTTAGAATAGTTTAATATTAAAATACATTAGAAAACAACACACTATTCATAACCAACTTTTCTGGATGCATAATAGTTAGCAAACTAATGGGTATTTTTGAAGAAGCTGCAATATGTTGAGTTGCAAGTGAAATTTATGATCCAATCCTTAACCTCGTGTATCACACAACAGATTTGGAGAGAGACTAGCAAAGGTGTAGGGAGGAGAAAACCGGCTGCAGAGGTTTCAGAGGCTGAATTAGACCATCACTGAAACTAGCTGAAGAGAGTCAGGCTAGACCCTGTGGAATCATCTCTATGTCCCTATAGACAGACCAACAGCTACAGCAAGACCAGCGATACCAAGAACTGGAAACAGATGCTGAGGAACCTCTGCCGTGAGCCTCCCAGAGCCCCTGGGTGTCACTGTGTGCCCTACACAGAGAGGGACATCTGAGCACCTGTGATGAAAAGGAGGAAACCCCCTCCAACCTCTCCTCAACATTCCCTTCAGCCAAAGGGTTTCATTACCTTTTCAGAAGCAAACAGCCTCTACTCACCTCCCTAGCTTCATGTCTTGTCCCTGAACCCTTGTCATCTGGCTCCAGCCATATTTAAGTAATTTCAGTCCCAAATATAGATCATTCTCTTGTTTGCTGTAATAGGGCTATACTGACTCCTCTGCCTGGAATGTGCTTCTCAATATCTTTTGGGCCTGATTGCTACTTGAGACTTTACCTTTAATGCAACATCTTCGGGGCCCCCAATGCCTGGGTTATTTTGCTCCTCAACAACACACCCTCATTGTAGTCTTTATTGACCTTTCTAAATGTTACTTCCCTTTCCAAAAAAAAAAAAATTAAATAAATTAGCACATGGTAAACAAACACTTAGACGTGTATCTAGCATATCATACCCAAGAAATATTAGCCATTATAATTCTCTTACTTTAAAAACAATTCTGATTCCTTGATACACTCCCTTACTGGTATCTGAGCCAGTTTCTCTCTCGTTCACCAATACAACCCATTGCCTAGCACTGTGCCAGGAACATGGTGAGTGGCAATGAATAAGGGATGAGAGAGATTCAGTTATTACACACAGCCACTGGCACTTAGATCTAGTACTTTCTCCTCTCTGCAGTAAGACTTCCTATCAAAACTCCACGCATGATCTTAAAATGAGATGATTCTAGATTAGCCATCCAGATTGACCCTAAATCCAATGCAAGTGCTCTTGTAAAAGAAACGCAGAGGGAGATCTGAGACCACTAGGAAAGGAGAGATGTAGCCACAAGCCAAGAAACAGCTGGAGCCACCAACTGGAAAGGATAAGGAAGCATTTTCCCCTAGAGCCTCTGGAGGAAGCACAGCCCTGCCGATGTTTTGTTTACTTGTGTTTTATTATTTTTCTCAGAATATTTAATTTCTACTCTCAGCAAATTTCATTTATATGATACAGTGTTATCAGCTATTGTCACCATGTTACACAGTAGATCTCCCAACCTTATTCATCTTATAAGGGAAAGTCTGT
This sequence comes from Vulpes vulpes, assembly GCF_048418805.1. NCBI lineage: Eukaryota > Metazoa > Chordata > Mammalia > Carnivora > Canidae > Vulpes > Vulpes vulpes. The sequence continues at coordinate 88,333,562 of NC_132795.1, forward strand.
ACCTTATAACCAATCTCTTCCTATTTTTCTCACTCCCAACCCCTGGCAATTACTTTTCTACACTTTGCTTATGTGAATTGGACATTTTTTAAAGGATTCCATCCATATGTGATATCACGCAGTATTTGTCTTTGTCTGTCTGGCTTATTTGACTGAGCATAACGCCCTCTAGGTTTATCTACGTTGTCACAAATGACAGGATTTCCTTCTTTTTGGAGGCTGAAAAACCCCATTACACACATATACCACATTTTCTTTATCCATTCCTCCTTCGATGGACACTTAGATCTTAGACCTCTGGCCTCGGGAGTTGTGACAGAATAAGCTTCTCGTGTTTTAAGCCATGATATTTGTGATCATTTGTTATGGCAGTCGTAAGGCCAAAGGAGATAGCACACGTAGGGTATGCCATCAGTTTCTGGAATATTCTTATTCATTCACTCATTCACTCATTCATTCCACAAATAGAAGTGCTTGCCATGTCCTAGGACTGTTCTTAATACTAGTAACAGGGGGCCAAAAAAGAGGTTAGCTCTGAGGACATGATACTTGTTATAATTTTATACAGCATTAAGCTATAAGTTCAGTTGCATTGTGGCTGAATCTCCAGCTCCAGTTTACGTTGTCTTTGAAATGCTTTCCTTGTTCTGGTGAAACACACACACACACACACACACACACACACACATTCTAATTTCCACACATTATAGAGCTTCTCCTCTTCACATCCTCCACAACTCCCACTTCCAGTGTGATCCCAAATTCGCCTGCATGGAAAACAAACTCTAAAGCTGTGGCAAATATAAAGGGGCTGCTGCTCACTGCAGAGCATTTGTAGTCTCTCTCTTACTGGGAGAAAAGCAAGCGAGCCTTCCTTATCATTTTGCCCATCCTCTCCACCTTCTGGAACATCATTTGTAAACTGGATGTGGGTACCTGGTCCTCATTCACACGTATCACTTTTGCTTTTTGATTTCTCTAGACCACACAGATGGCTCCTTCGCATAGGAAAGAGCGGAAGGTTCCGTAATTTTAGATAACACCTGTGTCAGCAACAGAGACTCACTTTAGAGCCATTCAACCCACAGAAGGAAGGTTATTTTCTGATGGAGGCCTTTCTCCTTCAATTGGCTTACAAGAGAGAATAGGAAACAAACTTTGTAACGTTTATGGTACCTGCAACTTGAATACAATGTCTTGCCCCAAATATAGGATTGAAATCCTGATAACCCATAACATCCGTATTATATCTCCCCGTGTCACTGGATCGATGTGTCCTGCTCTTTTGTTTTCTAAACGGATTCTTCACTTTTTATAAAGTAAATTTTTCATCACCAGTTTTTTTCTTCTATTATATTTTGTAAAGATCCTTAGAAGACTCGTTTCTTTCAGGAAGTGACTGTTATGACAGAATTATAAACAGCCAAATATATCCAGATTAATATAAATGTCCTGCATGTGACAATTTGCCCCTACCAGAAGTGATTCTTTAATAAGACTGAGCAATTTACTGGAGAAAAGCACTTGACAGAGACAGAAACTGTGTCATTTGTCCAAAGGGGGACACAGACAAATATTTTCATCTGGCTCTTGCTCAATGCCTGACTCTAAGCTACACATCATTCATGTTTTTATCCATCACACTTTAAGCACTGCTGTTGTAACCCACATGAGCAAACTGCAAAGCTCAAGAGTATGTGTTCTGTCCCAACCAACGGACAGCTGATTGGGTGGACTTCAACTTCAAGGGAGTGGACAGATGGATTAATTCTATTTGGGAAGAAAAGAGAGCCGAAGAAAAGTAATGATATCAACTACCAGGCGATGCTAGGACAGGTAGCTCTGTCTTTTTCTAAATCTTGGGATCAGGCCAGGGTCACTGATTCTAATTAGCAACAAACCATCTCCTTATCCCACACAAGTCACACGGAGGTGGAAAAAATGACCACAGCTTGCCAAATTAGAGCTGGCATTTAATTTAGGGAGGGAAATGGGCAGACGTATTTGGCCAAACCCTCCTGCCGGACTCACTCTTGGGCATCAAATAGCCAGAGGAGGGTAAAGGTGAAGAATGGGGGGAAAAGAAAACACAACGTGGGGGATGAGTATAAAGCATTAGATACAGGAGGTTTCAGAAAAGCAGATGGGGGAAAATGGAGAAGGAGATAGGGGAGTGCCAGAAAAACCAAGGGGATAAAACCAGACAGCTTCTCAAGGTGCACGGGTTTGTTCCATCTCATCTTCCTGGGTTTCCTACTTCCATAGCATCTACAGCTCATTTCATCACGGTATGTATCTACTGCATGCCTGCAGTGGACAGGACACTGTATCAAGGATTTTGCTTATCTGATTTTGTCTAAGCCTTGCAACAATCCTGGGTTGTTGGCTGTTGTATACATAAAGATTCTGAGCTTTGGGAGAAAGCAAGTCCTACCTCTGGGTTGTGGCAAAGTCATAATTCAACTCCAGGTTCGGCTGACTCTCAAGCTTATGTGCTTTCCATGAGACCCACAGAGTCAAAATAGTAAGAGAGTGGTTCATTAACTTCTGCAAGGGGGAATTTCTTAAATCAATACTTTAATTTTCATAGAAAGGCAGGGCTGGAACAATGTATTGCTTTAGGGAAAACCCCACTGAGATGAAGGTCCAGGAAAAGATGCTGTGCTCCTTTTAATATTTCTTGTGAAATTTCCAGCAGGAGAAACTTTGAGGGCTATATTTCTCAAAAGTTTCATGTGATGGACTGCCTGGAAATAGAGATCTTCACTAGGCGCTACCATGAGAAACTGACACAGAAATGTGAAATGCGTATAAAATGTGTACTTTGTGCTAAATTAGACATCATTGCACATCGCATCCTGGCTAGCAAGCACCATAAGCACCATTAGCACCATTTCTAATAAACATTTGCAGAAGGAAAAATAAAAGTTGAGAAAATAACGTGTGGAGTATTATTTTTCTTCGGTTTTCCCTTCTGAGTGCTCACTTTTCTACTTCACTTTAGGATACCAGGTTTTAGGGCACAATTTGAGAACCCACACTTTGGGGAATGGTTTGTCCCACAGTGGGTTTGAGGTTTTGAAACAGAGGGTGAATAGGTGGCAATATGATAAAATTTACCAAACCTCTCACCTCCCAGAAGTATCTAATTACAAGAAGTTTGAAATTTTCACAGGGAAGCTCAAATCCTCATTCAGTTGGACAGCTAGAAATCTGAACTTAGAAAAATTCATAAATAATTGACTAGAGCAGAGCATAACAGAGCAGGGAAAGAACATAGTGGAGCAACTAGAGAATTTCATTTTGTTGATACCTTCTTTAATTCCATATTTGCTTGGAGTTTCTTATATATATCAGGGACTGTTTTTTTTTTTTCCTCAGCCCTTTAAAACACATTCCTTTTGATGAGCCTGAACACCTTAGTTCCAACCCTAGCCAAACCCCCAGCATTCATGACTACCACCACCACCTGTTGAGGACATGGTCCACCAAATTAGTGATGAGTGGGTGTTTGAGTTTATCTTTTGAGTCTCTCTGTGAGCTATGACTTTTGGAGACTGAGTTATAAAGGAATACATACCATTGGAGCCAATATTCTGTTTCTCCTCCAAATCCTTCTTTCCTTTGTTCCATACCCCAGAGCCTGGGCTCCCTGGACCACCTCACTGGGGCTATGTTGCACTCCCAGTTTCTGATGCAGTTGGGCCAATGGGAGGTACCAGTGGGAGACCAGAGAACAGGATGGGGGGCAGGTTATGCTTTATGTCGTCCCTGCTTCCTTTGCATGAGGCAGTGTTGGCAGCTGTGTTGGCGGTGGCTCCCATCTGGAAGTCCCCGTCCAATGCCGCATTATTTTCCTAGACCTGCCATAACAAATTACCTCAAACTGGGAGGCCTACAACAACAGAAATTTATTCTTTCACAGCTCCAGAGGCCAGAAGTCCAAAATCAAGGGGTCAGCAGTGCCATGCTCCCTCGGAAGGCTCTAGGGGAGAATTCTTTCCTCTTCCATATCCTGGTAGCTTCAAATATTCTTTGGCTTGTGGCTACAGGGTACTTCAATCTCCATCTCTGTCTTCATATGGCCTTTTCTGCTATCTTCTCTTCTTATAAGGACACTTACTGGATTTGGGGCCCACCTGCATAATCCAGCACGATCTCATCTTGAGATCCTTAATTACAACCACAAAGACTTTTTCTAAGTTAGGAAACATTCACAGGTTCTGTGTGGGTGTATCTTTTGAGGAACCATCTTTTAACCCTCTACAAAGTACTGCAGATGTGAGGGGTCCTGGCTGGTGTTCTCCCCGTCTTCTCCTTCAGGCTTCCTCCTGTTGCTAGGACTGCCATGCTTCACCATCTCTTGGTGATCTCCTTAATCATGCCCAAGCTATAAAGTAATCCCTGCTTTAAACTTGCTTCTATTATCCCTTAAAATGTACTGATTGAGATAATTATATAAATCATATAGTATAGTGTTGCTTAAAAAACAAACAAACGAACACCAAAAAACAACTAAACATGACTTGATCAATTAAGATTCTGACATGAATTCCCAATCTCGGCCAGAGACTTCCCCATCTCCAATGGAATATATCTTCCCCGATTCATCCAGCAGGACTCATCACTGAAAACTTGAAAACATGCTTACAAAAAGCCACAAGGGCAGAGGAGCTAATTCTGCTGTTACAAATATATATTTTCTGCTCTGTTACAAATAGATATTTTCTAATTTTGGCACTTTGTAAAAAGAAAGGGGTATCTTTATAATGAAGCTCTCTTCATCCTCCACAAAGACATAATGAACTTTTAGGAACATATTTACCTATATTTCAAAAATTCCCCCAAATAAGAGAACAATTCAGTGAACGAGACTGTCTGACACCATGCTCATCCATCACCTAATTTACTGTAACCCATTGGCCTTTACACTTCTTAAACAATTTCTTTTATATTGTGGGAACCCACACTCATTTGTGTGTCCCCTTCTTTCTCATGCTTAACCATTTATTCTCTTGTTGCTGATCCAGCTCTACGTGAGCACATTCAGAGCACAGACTATTTGCCAAATTAAAGAGAATTCTGCTGAGATATTTTATCTGGAGATAGGCTTTTTTTTTATTTATCCATTTTCTCCTTTGTAGCATGATTGGGTTGGACTGGGTGATTTCATCTTCAAGGCTGTTTTCTAGAAGGTCCTGGAATTTACATAAATTGGCTCATGGAACTCAGCCACTCTATCATGTCATCACCATGATGTCACAAGGAATCCTAAGGCCCCGAGGGCTCCTTAATGAACAAAGCGAAGTTGTTTAACTTTCCAACTAAATTTGGTAAGTGTTCTATGTGTCTGGATTAAATTCTGTCCACTGAATCTGCCTCCTGCTGATAGAGGCCAAAACCAGTCTAAAACCCTCTGTCAAGCCACTGCTTCAGCAAGTTCAAATCAAACATCCGACCACACCAGTACAAAAACAAACAAATGCACAGAAATAGGTCTCGCTGCTACTTCTGGCCTTCCCTTGTTCTGTGGGGCATTTAACCCTATCGATTTCATTTGCTTCACAGGTCAGCGCATCCCCTTCCTGCCAGGTGTGTGGACCTTGAGAAACTGGATGCAGGTAGACTATTGACACCACGTCGTTAACAGAGGGTCTATAGCATCACTCATTCATCAGTTCATTCATTGATTCATTCATTCATTCATGCCAAATCTCCCAACTGTGCCATTCAGATCTTCACAATTAGTGCTTACTATTTGCGAGATAAACTTCAAATATGAGGTCATTTCTAAAAAATACCTAAATTGAATCTTCCCTATATGGTGTTCATATAACAATTTAAGGGAAATAGTGCAAGGAAAATGATATCTAGCAAATGGGGGAAATGCATATACAAATGTGCATATATTCATATGCATATGTGAAATATGTGTGTGTATATATTTAAAATTATGGTTCGAAAAGCTTTTGCCAAAATTCAGGACTTCGTGTAAAAATAGCTCCACGTCTGTATCAGTTAGTTTCTCTTGGAAACTTTAAAAAAATATAATATTTTTTGATGGCTTTACCCTGTGCTGCCCAGCTACATTAAGATAACAGTAAACTACATTCTTATGGCTGTCATAACATTTAGCTTGGTGCTGCTTGCAATGTGAGTAATCTATTAAGATATATAAGGTGCAAAATGCCGCCTTTGTGTCTTGGAGTTCCAGCTATCAGCTGTAACAACCAAGTGCAATTACTGCCAGTGTGGGGCCTGGCTGCTTCCCACCACAGCCCTCATCGGCCAGAGACTTTGCAGCAGTGACCCCTAGCAGCCTCGGCCACCGCCACTGGGGCCGCCCAGAGCTCCTTCTCCCTGTCTCTGTTTCCTCGACTCCCTCCCCTCTCCTCTTTCTTGCCTGTCATCAATCTTACTAAAATGACAGCAGACAGATGTTAGCCTTTGCAAAGATCAAATGAAATCTATGGCTCTGGGGCTGTTCACCAAGGAGCAGATCAGTCTACACCCGACGTAGGCACACACACGGGCGACAACCCACCTAGAATCAATTCGCCAGCCATTGCGAGTATCTCTCCGTAGGCGTGGGCCACTCAGGGATGGATTTTGACAAAATTTAATCCTTCAGTTGCTTCAGAGAGGTTTGATGATGGAATGCTGGGAATTTCCTGCAAGAGCGTGTGTGTGTGTGTGTGTGTGTGTGTGCGCGCGCGTGAGTGTGTGTGTGTGTGTGTGTGTGAGCATGGGCTTGCATTTGAAAACAATTACTAATACTCAACTTAGAGGAGACAGTATTTATTTTGGCCACAAATTCATGATTTTTTTAACCCCTTCTTCCAGAAGTTGGACTGGGCCAAAGCATCCCCCACACTTGCCCTTGAGTTTTCAGATTTTTCTTACTGAGCAAACATTACTCTATAGCAGAACTATGCTGAATGTGCCCTTGTCTCATGCAATTTCTTTACATCAATGTACAGGACTATTTATCCCCAATAGAAATGTTTACCTAATCTGGAAAACGTCAGGCCATATGGTGTACATTGTATGAATTTCATCCATCCTTTTTAACTCTTTCTGAAAGTCTTTTTTTCCCCTGCTGCCCGTTTGTTGTGGACCAGGCAGAAATGATTAAAGGGGATGGAACTCAGAAGGGTGGGGGGCAGGATGGGAAGGAAGCAAAGAGAAGCACAGATGGGGCATGGGAGAGCTGCTTTCTTTGCTGAACACATCTTGTAAACCAAAGGCTAAAGAGGTCTCAGGATAAAGGCAACCTTTGTGCAGTTAGAGCAGATCCAAAACAAAAACAAAAACAAAAACAAAACCCCCAAAACAACAAAAAACCCCACACATCCACAGTGACCTCAAGATGAATATGATGCATTATTAATAATAACATCCCCATGGGCTACCTGAAATTCAGAAAGGCCAAATCACCTTTAGGCTCTTATTTCCCTCATCACTTCCTAGAAATAATGAAGTCTTAACTGCATGAAGAAAAGAGCAACCCTCCGGTACTTTGAGCTGAAGCAAATGTTTCTGTAATGTATCTTTCTACAGTATCTTAGTAAAAGATAGATAGCTATTTAAAATAAGCGATATCAAGGAAGAATAAACTATTATGTTTGTGCCAATGCTTATTCATGGTTTTATAACAAGACATATCTGTTTTCTTCATATAAATCTTGACTCTATATTTAGAGTTTGCAAACAATGATTCTAGTTTTTGGCTGCCTGCCACTTCTGATAGAAAGCTGGGATAGCCGTACCACATTACTATAACATTAAAAAAAATTCCCAAAATTCCATGTGCAGAACTTCGTAACATGCAAGAGAAAACTATAAAGTGTTCCTATATATACTGAGAAGAAAGGAGGGCAAAGGGTTACAAATTTCAAGGAGGGGCCTGAGCCAATTTTTTTTTTCTGTCAATCTTCCTAAATTAAAGGTATCTATGGAAGCTGTAGAAACTGGGTAGAGGATACCATTTCAGGCCTTTAATGGCCTTCATTTTACCTCTAAGGGAAAGATGCCCCTCTGTCTTAGCCACTCTGTCAATTCTTAAACAGTGCTTGAGCATTCATCAAACACTCAGTCAACAGTACCAGTTTTAGCAGGATCAGTAATAGGGTCAAATAATCTCATATATCCTAACAGTTCTGGTCTCTTATCTCTTTTCCATATTTAATAGTGCTGAGAACACTTCGTGGGTACCAGAAAATTGTCATTAGCTTGATTTTGTTCTTGGTTGTAGGGAAGGTGGAAGAGAAAGCAATAATCCCTGGGATAGGTAATTCCATGAACTCGCTAGTCTAGTAGTGTTTTGGAAGTGTGGAACTCACTCGGGAAAATTTCATTCATTCAATTACTCTAAGCTCATTCATACACTCCCTGTACCAAATCCTACAGTTTCCGAGCACTGTGATGAGTACTAAAAGGATGTGAAGTTCAAAGATGGGATCTCCCCTGCAAGAGTCTCCCATTCAGATGCGGGAGTCTCAGTAGTGCCTGTGACAGGCAGCACGTGGGGCTCCCTGATCTCAGGGAGAAAGGAACTTTTAATAGTCCTGGGGTGTCAGAGGAGGAGATGGCAGGTGATGCCTTCTGAGTCACCCTAAAGAGGGCGAAGGGCAGCTCTGGCAATGCAGGACAGGGACAGAGAATGGAGAGGGCAACTGAGTAGCCTCATGTGGTCATGGGGCACAAACACCCAGAGGAGGGGGGAGGGGAAAGGGGAAGAAGGGGGAGTGATGCAAGCAGATGAGGCCAGGGCAGCAGGGGGTTAAACCACAAAGAGCCTTGGCATCTAGACTGCCATGGCCCGAATTCGCAGCTGTGAGGTTGCCACTGAAATTCCGAGCAGGAAAACTTGAATGGAAAGGATAGGGAAGTCATGAGAAGATCTTTCTTCACTTGAAAAAGACATCCGTAAATACAAGAACTAAATACAGTGCCTCAAACACAATGTGAAGATACCAAACGAAGCCTTGAATGTTGACATTATGTAAAAGTGGAAGATGCCCAGTGGCCCTCAGTCCTGAGATTAATTCAAGAAAACACAACCAACTCAGGCAAATTGAGAAAGGATACTTCAGAAGAGCAAGAAAAAGGTGGTGGTGGTGGTTGGCAGCGAGGGTGGAGGGTAAGAGGTCCTGGTGAAACAGATTTCAGGAAACTTTCTATTAGTCTGAATGAACTTTGGTCACTAAGTTGAATATTCTACGAGTAAATCGTTTCTGATTGGAAAAGAGAAAAAGACCAAGGAGAGCTGACGCAGGCACTCTAACTAGAGTTTGAATAACCAACCGAGCTTATTTCAGGCAGTACAATTTTTAATCACATCTAGAGGAGAAAGTCAAATGCATTAGTTCCATTTACAACCAGTGTTGTTCAGCATATCAATTAAAAGCACAAAGTGCTTTCTCCACATTCCTTCTACCCAATTTTCAAATATTTATTGGTGCATTATACTGAACATTTCATCACAATTAGTGTGGAAGTGATACGAGGCCCATCGAACACACTGAGCTTTTCATTATGAAAGTGGATTGAGCAGGACAAAGACTAAATTGTTAATATCTTAAAAATAAGAGCATTAATTATTAAACAGAAGTAGTAATGTATGGAGTTATCTGTGAGAGAAGTAGAATGTGCCATTTAGCCAGTTTTTAAATCCCCCATTTGTGTATTTCCAATAATAGCCTTATTAAGTTATACAGATAGTTGAGAAATATATCACTAAGTCAGATGTCTTAAATAAGGACCCTGGCAGTAGGCCCACCAAATAGGAATTAGAATCCCACTTGGGTTACCTTGATCTTTATTTTGAATGAGTCAACACGAGGCAAAATTCAAACTAAAGAATAATCCACAGTATCTTTTGAAATGTAGGCTCGTCCTCACAAGTAGGTAAAATCAGAAGATACTGGAAGGAAGGGGGTCAAAGGAAGGAAGGCAAGAAGGAAGGAAAAGAACGAAAGAAAACAGTTCCCTGGACATACTCAGCTCACAAACCAGCTTGCCATGAAAATGTCCATTTGTGAACCACTTGTTAAAATAGACAATAAAGTGTTGCGGGGGGTTTGTTTTCCCCCCAAAATTCAATGAAATTGTTCTTTGCCTCTCGGATGAATGTTTGAGGGACAAATATTAATGTTAAGTAAGATAAAACCCATAGTTCTAAAATCCTTGTGGTCTACCCAATAACTCAGTAGGATGCTTAAAAGTCTCTCAGGAAAAATTAGGCTAGAGTGTAAGTGATGTCCTTTCAGATCAACACTTCCTTGTGGTTCTCCCTCCCCCCACCCATCTGAGTGTTGGTGCTTGTTTCTCATTCGAGAAAAGGGCCAGAAGCAGAGGGAAAGTCCTGGGAGAGAGAACCCAACAGAGATGGTAGGAAACGCGTTCCTATTATGAACACAACATCAGACTCTGACTGTTAAGCTTTTTGTATGATGGAAAGGGACACGTACTGAAATCTTAATCTCAAATATATCAAACTACCTTGGCCATTTTTTTTTCCAACTTAAACTTCATCCTAGGAGCATTTTTTTTTTTTTTGTCAAATATGCTGTATATCAGATTGAGTGCAAGCTATTTGACTGTAAATTTGCCTCCATCTAATATTTAAAAACTTACTCGGTTGAGGTGTTTTGAAACTAAAGTGTTCTTCTTGTTGTTGTTGTTGTAGTTGTTGTTGTTGTTTAATCTAAGGTTTGAGAAAAATCTCAAAATTGTACACTCTGATCATGGATTAAACATTGCCACCTATAGCTGAGATTAGGTTTTCTATAAATAGTGGGTAAAAGAACACTCGTACCCCGTGCAAAGTGGCAAAAGTGTCCCCCTTCAGCTCCTTATTGCTCAACGTGTGGATGAAATAAAATAGTAAGTGATAAAAATTATGAGACATAATATTTATTGAGGCTGCCACTTTACCCTCATCATCTCATGTAATTCTCTCAGCTTCCTTAGGAGACCAGTGTGACTCTCTGCTTTGTAAATAAGAAACAAAGGTCAGATGCATTAATAACTTGCGCATAGTCCTAAAGGGAGGGGCTGCTATTCAGATCCAGCCCTATCGGACTCTAGAATTCATGCTCTCAAACACTATATTCTCCTGCCTTTCCCAGTGAACTTGCTTGTATCCCTGTTCCCAATGATCGGCATGCACTTGCCCCATCCTTCCTGCAGAATCAAATGAGAACTTCACAATAAATCCCAAACCTTGGCTTTCTCAGCAAAAGCCTTTAGGAAACAGTTTAACTCTTGGCTGCCCCTTCCTCCCCAGGGCCCTCAAAGGCACAGGATCAGCAGCCAGCCTGTTGCTACAGAAACATCCCAACACTGCATATGTCTTCAGGGGTGGAACAACTGTCCTTTCTTGGGCTCTGGGCTCTGCACCGGAGTCCCTCAAGGGGTTAATCCATGCCATTCCAAAGTTCAGAGAAGGGACAATCAGAACTGAACAGCAGGGATTTTAGAATGTTAATCGCCCGCTCTCCTCCGATTGGCCCAGAACAAATGCAGGGTACAGTAAATTGTCCTTGTCAGCTCAGCTCACATGATGATATGCTTTATTTCTAGACATGCCTTGAATCTGTCCCCTGAATTTATGTTCAGAAAATAAACACTTCCAGACGGCAATAAAGCATTCAGTTGTGGCTGGCGATTGCATAGTCTCAGACCCACCAAAGCTCTTTTCTTGGGAGGTTTTAAAGGTTTGACTAGTCCAGGTTCCAAAATCATATTTCCTCCACTTACCGGCCTGGCAGGCAAGCGTGCTATAACAACCAGAACCCCAATTTCATGCTTATTCCCTGTTTGCTCCCCCATTCCCACTCTCTTTCTCCCCCTGGGCTCTCACCTTTAGCATTTTTTGTGGCAAAGAATTTCATTTAGGGTTCCATTCAGGCAAAACTTTCTTTTTTGCCAAGTCGCCAAATGAGAAGGAAGTTGCTCAACCTGTTTTATCCCTGTCGTAAACCATGATAGATTATGACGAGGAAATATTACCATGCTGCCCAAAATTTAGGCAGTCACTTACCATGCCCATACTTTCTGTCCAGATATGAGTATTAGTTATATTATTATTTTCTCTCTCAGAAAAAAGATACTTTAAATCAACTCTCGTTTCATTTCTTAATTTTATTCTCAGAAATAAATCGAGGATTTGAGGAATCCACATATGTTTTCTAATACACTTAAAAATAAATCTACCACTGGGATCCCTGGGTGGCGCAGCGGTTTGGCGCCTGCCTTTAGCCCAGGGCACGATCCTGGAGACCCAGGATCGAATCCCACATCAGGCTCCCGGTGCATGGAGCCTGCTTCTCCCTCTGCCTGTGTCTCTGCCTCTCTCTCTCTCTCTGTGACTATCATAAATAAATAAAAATTTAAAAAAAAAAATAAATAAATCTACCACTATGACACTATTTTAAATTCATCAAAGTCTCCCCTAAAATCATTGTCTGTACTACCAGTATGCCATGCCATACACTCAGAGAGAGACAATTCTAGAACAACACAGTGTTCCCAAGGAAGCTCAAATAACCACGGTATAAATAAATAAGTTGCAATAGTAATAAGGATATCAAAGATTCAGGATAGGACTTTCTTTCATAAAAGCTAAATTAAACAGCTGTTTCATTTTCACCTGAGGTGGCCAATGGGACAAGTTGTATTTAGGTGATTTGCTGATTAGATTGTGTGTGATGGTCTCTGGGTGTTGCTGATAAACATGCAGCCAGGCTGCAGTGTCTGTTTGCACCTTGTAGTTTTTATGGCCACATTCTAATTCTACCTTGCTATCCTTGGATGGTGTCTCCCTGCAACATGAGGCTGCTAAGACTTTGGCAAAACCAAATGGAAGCAGACCAACCTCCGAAGGAGGTGACTGGCAGGACAGTGCCAAAGGGAAGAGAATGGGGTCTCCCGGCAGGCTGCAAGGTGCCAGGGATTGGGCTGGGATTGAGAAGCGTCCTTTAATTTATGGGAAGGGAAAGTCAGTGACTTCTTCCATTTCTAAGTAAAACTCTACAGAAGAATATAAGTGCTACAGTCAGTAATTAAAACAGTATGGTTTGGCAGAGAGGAAACTGCATCCAATGTTAGTTACTCAGCTACCAGCACACAGTTTCACTGAACCATGAGCCCCCCGACCCCCCAGGGCTTCTCCCTTTTATTGCAGTGACACCGCATGCTCACTCTTCTGTAGGAGGGGACTATAGAAAAACCCTTAGAAAGCATTCTTAGAACTTTCTCATATTCTGGACCAGGATACTATGACAACATTCCAATTCACACACGGAACAATTTTAGTGTAAATATTAAGTTGAGATTCTACTTAAATCAAAGAAATAGTTGAGACCCATATTCCTACACTGCAATTTTCTCTTCACTGTCCCTCTGTTTTTAGTTAGTATTACTAGTCTAAGACTACTTACCCTACATTTGATCTAACCTTCTCATTTCAGAAAGCTTAACAAGGTTTTGTGTGTTCCCAGTCGGATCCCTTTGGTCATTGTTGTCCATAAGCAACGATCTTCCAATTAAGGTACAAAGACAATGTGGGGTCACAGAAAATGAACCTTAAGTTAGAAAGTGGAAGAGGAATGCCATATAAGCTGTAAATTGTGACAATTGTCTGAACAAATTAGAATGGGAGCCATAAGAATTTTCTTCTTTTTTAGTTATTCAGTTAACTAATACTTGCTAAGGATCAACTATCCATCAGGTCCCGGGGATGCAGTGTGCATGAGACAGGTAAAGTCCCTGCCCTCCCCAAGAGCATGTCCCAGTGGTGGAGAAAGAAAAAAAATTATTTTAAAAAAATGGAAAGACATAGAAGAAAAAAAATGGAAGAGTTATATAAAGTAGGAAACAAAACAAATCCAAATAGTGTCATTAAAAAGTCCTCATCAAAAAAACCAAAGACATAAAGAAAAAGGAACCAACTATACAAAGAACATTCTAGACAAAAGCAAATTGGATAAGATCATGATGAGCAGGAGTGAGATCAGCAGATCTGAGGATGAGGCCAGAGCAGTATGGCTGGAGCAGAAGGAGGGCAGAGAGGCACATGAGTGAGACTGGACAGTGGGGAAGACCCCATCTGGTGGGACCTTGGAGGCTTTGGGGATGAGTTTAGATTTTGGTGTCTGTTTGTTCTGTCCATACAGTGACAGTCCAGTCGTTGAAGGATTTTAATCAAGACACAGACTTCTCACAATCTGAAGTTTGCAAAAATTGTAGTAGCTGCCACAGGGAGGGCAGTGGTTGGAAGACACAGGCCAGAGGCTATTGCTTCCTTCCAGACAAGAGATGGAGGTGGCCAAGCTAGAGCAATGGCATGAAAGGGAAAGAAAATGGACTCAATTTAATGCTGTATGTTAGAGGTGGACTTAATAACTTTGCTGAAGAGTCAGATCAGACATAGCATCTGTGAGGAGAAGGGAGGAATCAAGGCTAATTCCTAGATTCCTAACTTGAGCCTCTGGAAGCAGAACTGTGTTTCCTGATGTGAGGAAGGTTGAGGGAAAGTGAAGGAGGGAAATGACAGGCTGAATCAAAAGTTTGATTTTAAACTAGTCATCGTTGCATCAACTGCGAACCACCGAAGTTGCAATCTTAGGTAGGAAGTTGGATGTGCTCACAGAGAAAACTCACTCTGAGTGAAAACTAGAGCCAAAGTCTGATTCTAAAGTCCATATTCTTCCCAGTCCACCAGGAAACCAGTCAAATGAGATCTCACCCTCTGAGAACCCTTAGTGTTTATTTATTTTTCTTTTTTTCAAAGATTTTATTTATTTCTTCATGAGAGACAGAGAAAGAGAGGCAGAGACATAGGCAGAGTGAGAAGCAGGCTCCCCACGAGGAGCCCGATGTGGGACTTGGTCCCAGGACCCCGGGATCACAACCTGAGCCAAAGGCAGATGCTCAACCACTTAGCCACCCAGGTGCTCCACAACATTGATTCTAACACTAATTTGACAACTAAACATACACTTGCTTACAATTCATCTTTTGGAATCATACTGCTACAGATATTCTTATACAGCTCTTTATAGGGTCACGAGTTAAATCTCTGCTGACATTTTACTTCCCTTAAAAGAAATAAGACAGGAAGTCTTAAACTTCTTTTTCTGTCTTAGAGTATCTAGTATAGTATAAGCCACATCTAAATGGTGATAAGTTTCAACAGATTGGCAAATTGCATGTAATAGTAAGTTATATCCCATAATGCCTCACCTGTTAACAATTTTTTAAATGTCTTTTCTTCTTCAAAAATAAGAAATAATTGTGAAATAATTCATTTTCACTTTCGCAAAGTGGTGGCCATGCGCTGAGATTCACAAGAGGCTGTAGAGTATCAAGCCAGGAAAATACATAGGTTGTGTCCTCATAATAGCTTTAACTATTTTTATTTTCACTGAACAGTAAGAGTTTAACAGGCTCTTTTGGTATCGTTTAAAAAAAATCATTGAATTCTAGCAGCAAAGGATTGAAAACTGGTTAAAAGAAAAAAATGCTAAGAGAAATCACAGGTTATCGGCTAAGAAATTAGTTGATGGCCTCTGAATCATATGTGGCACTGGTGTTCCATAAGTTTATTAACAACCTGAAAGATGGGGTGAATAGCAGGGCAACAAATTTATCAAAACCACATAATTATTCAGATACTAAACATAGATATAGTCAAGAATAAGAGGTGGGAAGAACTTCAGAAAGACCAAAGGCGTTAAGTAATCAAGCTCCACAATGGTGAATGGAATTGAGTGTAGCAAGTTCAAGGTAAGACCCAGTGGAAGAAGCAATTCAAACTACTCATTCACAGTACACTAATGGCTTCTGAATTACCCTCAGCCTCTCAAGAAAGAAATTGAGACGCCACCATCGACAGCTCAAAGAATATGTTGACTTGACATACAGGAGAAGATTAAAAAAATAAGTAGGATATTGGGTTGTAATAAGAAAGAAATCGAGGATAATGTGAAAAAGAATACATCTTTGTTATAGATTAAGACATCTTAATAGTCATTCAGGAAATATGGAATTAAAAGGTCACCTTGAATGTTGCCTTTAGTTAGGAAGGCTTCATCTTTTTAAAAAGATAAGAGGGAAAACATGGAGGAAAAAAATCTAAGGAGAGGAGTCAAACCATCCAAAAAAAAAAAAAAAAGATTAGAATTCCATACGGAAAGCTTGAGAGATTTCATGTCTTCAGCAAAAGAAACAAAACAGAAAGTGAGAAAAGATTGTGAATGAGAAAAGGAGAGCCAACGTGGATTTTTAATTGTTTTCTAAGTATATGTGGATGTGCGAGTATGCTGGCATGAAAAGATGTGACATGGTGAATGGAGTTTTACAATGGGTCTTATTTAGACAAGCTGGAAGCTGAGCTGGGGATCAGAACACACACGTAGTCTGACGTGACACTGCCACTCCAGGCCTTGTAAACCACTGCTATGTCTTTGTTACATATTCAAAAAAAAAAGGGGGGGGGCATTTTTAGTTATAGAGTATTTATAACCATTAAGATCCCAGTGGAATACTTGACGGGAAATATCTTTGCATCTAGAAATGATGAAAAACCTCTATGAAGACATCTGCAACAGAAGAAGAGTGTCATAAGGTTATTTTTATCAGTTGGACCACCACTACTCACTATCTGCATCCAGTGAGGCCCAGGTAGTTTGTAACTATTTAACATGACCAGGTGTTCATTCAATGATTTATTCTCGCCCACCCGTATCGATTCCTTGAAGGAAGAAACGTGGTGTGGCAGTTAGAATCCTGGAAGGAAACAGAGTCCATTCTCAAACTGAGTATTTGACCATTAGTTTTTAAAGGGGCTATTTAAAAATTGTGTTAAGGACACCAAGGAGGATAATGCATTATCATGTGTCTAGTAACGGCAGTTTCCCTGCCACCCCTTGGCCTGGAGGAGGTGGGGGGAAGAAGCAGGTGTCAGAACCTAGGAAGAGTAGTTGTGTGGTAAGTACCCCGATAGGAGCCTGCCTTGCAGGAGCAGAGCCCAGCCACACAGAACCACCTGGCAGAGAGAGGGCTGGAGGCAGATAGCACCCCAACCTCTCTCTCTCTTTCCAGTGCATCACTTTGGCTCAGAACAGAAAAGAGCCTGTTGCTGACATCCACAAAGATCAGGCTGCCACGATATACGGCAAGAAGAAGAAAAGTGGAGGGTGGATGTGGGAAGGTAGCAAAGATGACCAGCACGTGTTTGTGTCAATCTTCCCATCTCTTAAGATTTAAGAGTATCTGGCACAGATGTCACTGGAGTGAATGACAATGAATGAATGAACAAAAGATAAAAACTCTCTAAGTTGTCTAATAGAGCAGAGTGCCAAGTCCGTATTGGAAATAATGTGGACACAGTTTTTCGTGGTATCCACACAGTCCTCACGCCAGGAGGAAATTGAGAAGGGCGTGATATAGGTTATTTTTAAGGGTGGAGTATAAAATATTTGAAGTAGAATTTGAAATAAAAAGTAGCAATTATCAAGAATCTTTTTAAAAATATTTTTTAAAAGATTTTATTTATTTATTCATGAGAGACACAGAGAGAGGCAGAGACACAGGCAGAGGGAGAAGCCCGACGTGGGACTCAATCCCAGGACCCCGGGATCACAACCTGAAGCAAAGGCAGATAGATGGTCAACCACTGAGCCACCCAGGCGTCCCAATTATCAAGAATCTAAAGAGACAAACCAAAGAGAAAAAAATGGCTGAAGATCAAAGTCTTTGGACTTAGTTCTCTTAAACAGATACTAGATATCCACCGAGCACCCTCCTTATTCCATTTCTTCACATGAATTGAAGAGACAATAATTTGGAGTCCATTACTGGCTTGCAGTGATCACCGCCGTGCTGATTGATGGAGTCGATGGTCTATTTTAAATGAAATGTATCTAGGTTGCTTCCTATCTTTAGTGGGCAACTTTTTTTTGAACAGTTTTACTCACCAAGTTTGAGACCGTTAAGTTTCCTCATAAAAATGTCCAAAGCTTGAAACAAGTGCAGTCATCCCTGGAACTTCTCGCTATCCAGAAAACAAGCAAATTCTTTCCAGTCCTATTTCCATTTTCTTCAGTCCTAAAGTCAGTCCCGATGGCTCAGCACTGAGCTGAGCATTGCCCAGCGGTGCTGCCTCTGGGTTCACACCACCCTTCCCACTTCTTTTAGACCTGAGACCTGAGCTCCTTGCAGAGAAACTCCGTCAGGCGCAGGGCGTTTTCATCGGTGTACAGCTAAGTACCAAGGTAACAACAGGCAATTTGGAATGTGTGTTTTTATAGCAAACAAGCAAACAACCTGTGCTATTAGAACACGGGAGGCAGTGCTGCTTCATAATGAGCTTGGTATCTTCCTTCTTGGTCCCAGTGGCCAGCGCTCTTGGTGATCTCCAAGGCAAGGGCCTTCAGTCTCCTCTGTCTGTTTCTGTTTCCTTTGCGGAGCTCTGTCCATCTCCCACCTCTGCTTTGGGTCTCCCGGTTGGTGTACTTTCCCTATCCCCCTTCAGAGATGGCAAAATCCTCCAAGGACAAAGGTGGAGCGCACTCATGCTTGCAGTTCCTTGCAAAGCCAACAGTGGCTCTTCCTTCGCATTTGTAAACTTTAGAACTTGCATAATCATCCCTCCCTCTCTCCCTTTCTCTCTCCCCCCTCCTCTCTCTGGGTCTCTCTCTTTCCTTCCTTCCTTCCCCATCTCTTGCTGGAAGTATCAGTAGCTGCCACAACTGCAAACTGAGTCGATTCAGGGCAAACAACAACAACGACAACACACCAACCGGTAAAACGTATTAATGCAAGCTGCTTATCGAGCTTAAATCATTTGTCTGCTCCAAATCGGCTGCTAACTATAAATATTCCCAGGAAACATCTTGCCAAACAAGCTCTGGTTCGGAATCACAAATGAACAAAGTCCATGAAGAATAAGGGGCTTGTGTCGGGGGCTCTCATGGAATAAGTTGAATTTCCAGAAGCCACAGGCACAGGGAATGAGATTTTACATAGAAGAAATCAAATGGCAGGGGGGTTTCTTGTTTGACAAAAGCTCCATAAAGGCAAGAACAGCGGCAACAATGATAATGGGCCACAATGAAAACAGTGACCATTTAATGCTCATTTTCTATTCGCCAAACCCAATTCTAAGCACACGTCTCAGGAGCTCATTTGTGCCTCACGACAGCCTCTGGCTTCCTTTTGTTTTTTACCGGCTGTAAATCCAGCACCTATCGCAGCACTCAATACGCAGTTTTGGAAAAGAATGAACTAAATTCATGGTGTCCTGTAAGTGTATCTTTGCTAAGTAAATAGCTTTGTAAAAGGTTTACTTAAATAGTTTGGAATAATTTATCAGCCAGAGATCGGGCGATGCCATTAAACACACGGAGTTTCTGATCAGTTCTGCTGCAAATTACATGCACTTTTGGCCAGGCTACTTTGCCTTTTTGAACTCTAAGTTTCTTTCCTATAATATTAGGAAATTAGATTATTTCTGAGATATGTTCTAACTCAATAAATGGTATGGTTATGAACTGGTCAGAGTTAAACTTTTCAAGATGGCTTGAATGAACGTAACCTAGAGGGCCCACAGGGACATAATTTTTCTTAAAAAAATCACTTATTTTGCATGTATTGAGGTTCCATTATGGTCAATACACCTATGAGTGGAACTGTCTTTATTATATTTTCCAGATCCACAGGAAGGATTCAGAACTCTAGGAGATCACCTGTGTGGATGTCACAGGGCTAGAATGGAGTCCTCACTTCTTTTCCAGAAACATCCAGGTTCTACCCTCAAGCAGCCCCGGGATCTCCTCTCTCACTGGGTAAGAGCTGAACATGAGCCTTGGAGAAGAAGCCAGCCAGGCCTTGAACGTTCACAACGGTGTGCCAGTCTGCTTCCTGCCTGCCTAAACTTTAAACCACGTGTATCCTTTTTTTAACTCAAAGCACAGGATCTCAATATTTCAAGTACTCATCAGACAATTCAACCATGAATGGAGTGTGAGCCATTACTGGTCCAAAGCTGGTTTGAGGCATCTGATGTGTATAAGAAGCGCCCCAAATGGGTCACAAACAGCCACTCCTTCCAAACCGCTAACCTCTGTCCCTGTGTTAACTGAGACCAGCAGAGAGGTCTGTGTCTGAGCCACCCAACCTCCTCTTCCCTCCCTTCCACTCCTGACTCAAGATTTAATATTGATTCTTCAGGGCTGTAATTAAAAGAAGTAAGGTCCACTGGAACGTGTCTTTTCCCTAATGAAATCGGAGCAGATAGTGTCCGATTGCCCCATTCCTGAGCACACCTTGAAGACAAGCTTGTAGGTGCTGGAATCGGAGGAAACGTAGAGAGCATCTCGTTATACTTCAAGGAGGTGAAGGAACGTGGCGCAGAGGAACCCTCATTCTGCAAGATATTATCAATTGGTGTTTGTGGCGAAAACTAGCTGTTCCCAAGACACGGTTCTGTTTCCTCCTGGGCATAGGTGGGTCTCCAGAGCCACAGAGAGGAAGGAGCTAAAAAGGAAGCTGCTTTTCAGCATGCAGCCGCCTGGGCGCTCTGCTTCTAGTCCCCGCTAACTTTATTAAGATATCAGAGTCGGAGCAGGTAGGTGGCTGCAGGGGAAACCGTGAGTGCGCAAAAAGATGGGGGGGGGGGGGGAGGCAAGCACTTAATAAAAGATATTTCTTTTCCCTTTTTTAATCTAAGTCTGGCAGGAACACCGTTAAAAGGTGATTGAGGGTTGGTGATTTCTTTCCTTCTTTCTTTTTTCTTTTTTTTTTTTTTTTTAAAGAAAAAGCACTTTTTCCTTCTAAAGAGGAAAGAAAGATGCCCATTTTCCCCAATTCACTTAGTGCACAGAGTGATTTCCTCTAGGTATTCATCCAATTAACTGGTCAGACAGCCAGAATTTGATACAGGGAATAAACAATTCTTCAAAGAGAAGCCACTCAGCGCTTTTCTTTGAGGACCTCCCTCCCCCCAAATATGACGCGCCCTCCCACCCCACCCCACCCCCTTTGCTTTTCTTCCCCCTTGTTCCCTATAATCCCAGGTCTGGCCTGGATGTCACAGCTTCAGAACTGAGAACTGTCATCTGCGGTCTGCCACTCTCCCCACCCTGCCAGGAATGACACTTTAGTCCTGTGTTAATTGCCCTACTGCAGCTCGGCTATCAGCCAGGGCCTGTCTCAGATTTACTGATTGCAGACGTGAGTGGAGTGAGTGAGCAAGCATGCCGGGGTCGGGGCTCAGAGGGACCAAGTTCAAGGGCACCGAATGGTACAGACGCATAAACAAGGGAATGGTATGTAAGCAATAAAGACATAAAGGTTAGGATCGGGGCTAGCAGTACAATAAGCAGCTGTGATAACCCAGTTTGTTTATAGATAAAGAATTTACAGTAAAATCCTCAACTTGCAGCCTACATTTGTTAACACTTTAAGAGATGTATAATTTCTTTACATCCTTGCTCGTTCCATCTTCTGTGCACTCTGCAAACATCTGCGGCCATCTCAGGGATTTTTCTCCCCTTTTCTTTCCAATATTAGAAGTGTACAGTCATCACAACAGCTAGAAATAGATGCCGAACCCAAAATCTCAGTGTTTGGAAGCAGCAGCAGCAGCTACAAATTCCAAAAGACAGCGACTTCTACTTGCTACCACTCTGGCGTCCCATTAAAAAAATCTGTATTTTTCAAGCTGCGAAATGTTCTTTTGCACTCCATTTTTCCTAATTTTATTTTAATATACTTAAGTAGAGTAAGTAAAATTTCATTAGAATGCCTATAAATTTGACTCTATGTATGTTGTGCTAACTTTCTTTTTAAAAATAGATGTCAGAGTATAACCAAGCATTTGGTGAAATCACCACGGTGCTTCTTAACTGTCCTAGGAGGCCCCCATCAGAAGTACAATATATTGTACTGTAACTATTGATCCAAATGGCTACATTTCTAAAGCAGAAAATGATTGTGTAGTGAGAGCAGTGCAGAGGTGCAGTAAAATGCCCTCCAGTATATAAAGACATAAAGATTAAAGTCACCCTGTAGATTCCCTTTAACTCCTCCAAATCCACTGTGTAATGTGTTCTTTTAGGATAAATCAGAAACGTGGTACAAATTAACATGACAGGGCTAGTGTTCATAAATACAAATGCTTCACAGCATTGTCCAGACCAGACCAAGATCATTTTGCTTTAAATACATGGAAAGGCTGTTAATTAAAACCCCAGATGTCAAAAAAAGGAACATCTGAATATCTTGAAGGCAAAACAACACCCCCAAAATTTGTCAGACAGAACACGTATTCCGGATAAGGAACTGAGACATCGGTATACGGATGCCCTACAGTGTTAATACCAACAGTTTTCGGGGCTATGGTTAGTCTTCAATTTCTATGAAGTTAGAATGCTTTCCGGAGGACAGGTGCAATCTGATGAATGAGATTTTAAATTGTGCTTTGCTCAAGATGCTTGTTGTTTAGCCAGTTCTTGTCTCTGCCTCCTGCTGTAGTAAGTTGCCACTTAAATAGTTTTTAAACAAACCATATTTAAATAATACCCTGTAGAGTCTGGTTTATAAGGGCTACTACCAAATTAGCATTTAAGTTACTTTCTGATAGGAAAGGGGCTTTCTGGCTTTGATTTGGTTTCATGCTAGAAAGAGCACAAAGGAAGGCCACGTCTCAAAATAGCCTCAGAACACGGATGACTGAGCCAAGACTTTCACTAAACACATTGAAGTTTAGGGGAATTATTTATTATCACTTTAATTAATAAACCAGCTTGTTTTCACCAATGTTCCCTCGTGTGTTGAAATGCCAGTTTGTGTCAAAAGGAATCCATACATTGATTGCACATACAAAGATCTGACTGAGGAATTTTAATGACTCGGCAGTGCGCTGAAGGTACCAGCCTTAGCCTTAAAAGTAGCAAGCAGAATTGCCATTTATGTTTCAAAAGATTCGAGGGCCCTGTGGAGGTCTGTGATCTGCAGAGGAAAATGTTACAGGGAGCCAGAGGTACACTGGTGCTCTCCCGCCCGCGCCCCATCCTCCCCTGCTGCGTTCCTTCACCTCTGAGCGGATGCCCAGGGTGAAGCAGGCTGGGACAGAGGCCTGCTAGGACCCGACTGGCTGCACAGAGGGGTGGCAGGCCAATGCTCTGGGGGACGGAGCTTACCAGGCCACAGGACAATCGCCAGTGCCTACAGCTGGCCCTGAAACTATCCTGGCACTTAGAAGAAATGAAGAGCTCTAGAGGGAAAGAGAGAGAGAGAGAAAGAGAGAGAGAAAGGAGAGCTAGGGAGATGAAGGGAGGGAAGCAGAGAGAGAAGAAAAATGGGAGAGAGGAAGGCAGACAGGATGTCCTTTCTTCTGCCTCAAGGTGGTTGCACATGAGCAAGGTGTCCTGCTTTGACACGGAGTGTGCTACCTCATTATATGATTATTTAGGAATTCATTAGGCTCTCTGATCAACAAAAACAAACAATTAAAGGCATGTCTACAAATTACGCATTTGAGTAATGCATGAATCCTCTGAAAGGCTCTTTGGGGGCACCAAAAATGTGCATTTAATAGCACACTGGTATTCCTCCTTCGTTCTTTTCTCGCACCAACCAGAGCCATTTGTGAAGACTTGGAGCTGGGATGTAATCATATAGCTGAGAACTGTACAGCTGGGGTTTGGAAAGAAAGGTTCTGTGACCCGGTGCGTAGTGCATTGCTGCGGAAGTCTGTGTTCTCTTAGGAGTTAATAAATGACCAAAATCTGGACTAATCCCCTGCCAGGGTTCATTTTCATTATAGGTCCCTGCTATTTTTCCAGTGCCTTTTGCTCTGCCCTTCTTGCTACATATGGAAAACCTATATCAAGATGGTTGTCATGGCAATGAAAAGATTTGCATGTGTCTTATCTATCTATTTAAATACCTTCTTATGGTTTATAACTACTATAATATATCCCTCCAGCTCTGCTCATCACTAATTTAGAGCTAGCCTCGTGCATCTGAGGTCATCAATACCATCCGAAGCATGTTGTCTAGACAACTCTGAAGCCACTGACCATGGGGGTAATTGCTTTATGCAAATAATAATAATAATAATAAAAAGAATAGTATACTGGTGATACATGCCATGGCCAGGCTTGAAATCTGAATGGAGAACTGTGCTCAGGTCCCCTCTGAGGGCATCTGTTTCAGGACGGGCACAATGTGAGAAAATTTTTCCTTTCCTTCTCATGCCCACTCCTTCCTTCTTTGTCTCCTTCCTTGCCAAACTCTGCTAATTTCACAAGTTGAATCATCATTTCAAGCACACTCTCTATAAACTCAGTGGAGGTAGCTGATCTTGAAGCAAAATTCAAATACAGTGAGATTTTGATTTATTTGTCCAGGATTCTCAAGGTTCTCTTCTTTCAGGCCTCCCACATTCTATGTTCCACTTCTTTTTCCTTCACGCAATTTCTTGTCATTTGGCAAACTCAGAAAATATGATCTTTAGTGGGAAAAGCAAAACGCCACAAAATAATAATCTTCTGAAGGGGCAAAAAATAACCAAAACAGGCACCGTACCCCAGTGCCACCCTATAAACAGCACAGTGCGTTAGAAGTAAGACCGAACTCATTCACGTTTGATCTTGTCACTTCAAGAACGCGGCTCTTTTAGGCCTCTTTTGATAAAGCTCATTTTTAAGAACTGCTCAGTAACACTCTCCTATAAACTGCGGTGCAGAGCTTGCAGGAATTAAAAAAAAACAAAAACAAAAAACCCCCCCAAAAACAACTTCTCAAGAAAGTCTAGCAGTTTGGTAATGCAATGATTTTTCTATTTGCTTTTGAATTCTGTGCCACACTCACAAGCCAAGAATTCTTAAAGATAATTTATATCATTATTTGTAGGCTTAGGTAATGCTAACCTGCTCTTGAAGTAGCACATTAAGGACCATTTTCCCTTGACAATACAGTGAGACGACTGTGTTTACATATTGGACTACAATCGCTGTTTGACTAATCTGTAAAGGGTAGATTTTTCTATTGCATTTCAATGGCTCATCTACTTCAAACTGTTGCGAACTTTCTAAAGATGTGTTTTCATTTATAATAGCAGATCTAGCAGTGTGGTAATCTGGAATTGAAGTTTCAGTGACAGATTCATTCAACTAGCACTTTGCATGAGGCATTACTGCAAACATTATTTTTTTTATAAAAAAAAATATATAAAAGTGACAAAACCTTCCAAAGATAATTTCTGCAATTTAGTAAACTAAGGATTTCAAGTCAGGCTTCAGTTTCCGGGTGTTTTTCATAATGGATTTCACAGCAGATGACCTGACAGGCAATCTCATGATCTGAGCGGTGCTTTGCGGCACACATGCACGCTGCCGCCAGAAGCGCGGGGAGTCACCCTCCCTTCCACAGGACAGGCCTGCAAGCCAAGCACTGCAAATGTCCAGAGGTCCACGCTGACCCCTTCACCTCCCACCTGGGAAACATTCCTACTCTGAGCTGTTCATTCTTGATGACAAACAGAGCAGGGCCAAGGCGCTTGTTTTCAAAGGCCGAGGGGAAAGGCGGTGAATGGAGCGTGTCTGGTGCAGCAAGGGCTGTGGATCAAATTGCACACCCTGTGTCGTAGCAGAAGACAGTGGAAGGGAGAAGGAAGAGGACGGAGGAAGAAAGAGGAATACAGTAGGGGCAGATGGAGCACCTCCACCCTTTGTGGCCTCTTCAACAACCTTTTTCTTTGCTTTGCCTTTTCTCTGCCAGCTTTACTGGCCCACTCACGTCTACCCCACCCCATCCTCAGTATATTCATATGCAGGCATGTGCACCCTGCACATGCTGAGAGTTTATTAAAGAAACGCTAATTTCTGGAGACGTCTCCGAATATGGCTATTGCTACATGACATCACTGCAATAAATGTGAATATCCAGTTCCTCCTCCAAAGGTGATTACTTCTTTGTTTATAATCCCTTACACTCTGGCACATAGCCCACTGTATTACAATCTTGGGGTTTTATTCTTTATGATTTTAGTTATTTATTTGAGAGAGAGAGAGAGAGAGGGAATGAGCGGTGGGGAGGGGC
Organism: Vulpes vulpes; assembly: GCF_048418805.1. Taxonomy (NCBI): domain Eukaryota; kingdom Metazoa; phylum Chordata; class Mammalia; order Carnivora; family Canidae; genus Vulpes; species Vulpes vulpes. The sequence continues at coordinate 88,359,677 of NC_132795.1, forward strand.
AGAGGGAGAGAGAGAGGGAGAAGCAGGCTCCTCACTGAACAGGAAGCCTGATGCCGATGCCAGGGCTCGACCCCAGGACCTGGAGATCATGACCTGAGCTGAGGCAGATGCTTAACCACCTGAGCCACCCAAGCACCCCCTGAGGTTTTATTTTTATAGCTCCCAATACCCAGCAGCACCTGGTATCTCATACAAGTTGGACACTGTCATTTTCCCTAAACCAGGACCTGCTCATGTTAACCTACTGTTGAATGAACAAGCCCATTTCTGTGCAATGGGTGGACACAGGTCATTTCTACCCGTGCAAAGTGAAACAGAGAATTGATTAAGCCAAAAAATATAGTTTTACCTAAAAGTATATGGCGGTATCTGGTATCAGTAATCTTCTCCCCCCACAAAGTTTCCACTTCACCGTGCAATCTTTAACCAAAAGGTAATATTTTTTGTAATCAAATAGAACCAGCCAATATGTTGTTTATCAGCTTCACTAAAACGGCCTAGAATGTCAGAAAAAAAAAAAAAAGTACCAGTGAAGGATTCAGGAGCACAGGATTGTTGCTCTGGCCTTGGCGCTTACTAATATCACTCTGATCTATAACTTTTTATCAAATAGAAACAGCTGCTTTGCAGCTGGGCAAGTCAGTTAAACTCTCTTGACCTCAGTTTCCTCATTTGTATATGGAAGTGCTTTGAAAATGGGACAGAACCATATTAAATGCATGGTAATATCATCAAAACAGTTTATCTCCATCTCCACCCTTTTGGACCACTCAAGAATAAGGGTGCAAAATACAAATGAATAAAAAGAAAAATATGATTGATTTTATGACTTTTACTTATTAGTCACAACAATTAGAAGGAGATATTTTGCCATTAATAGTAACTATCTGAGAAACAGACAGATAAATATGTTAATATGGCAGGACAAAACAAAACAACACAACAATAAAAAAATAAGACTAGGAAACATCAAGTTAAAAACCGGAGTAAATTAATACTTTTTAAAGACATCATTTCAACTTGAGGGAGACAGCCACAACTCAATTTTATTTTTCATAAAATTTTTAGAAAATAGTAATGCAGCTTATTTTGGTTTACATTGTAAGTCTTCTTTTGAAAGAAAATGCAGACCACTGGCAGTATTTTCCACCCCGTCATTTTATACGACTTGGAAATTTTAAGTCATTTGGAACACTTTCCTACCTGAATTAGGTCCTAGCCCAAAAGTTTTGTTTTGTGACTTTCTACTTATCCAATTGATAAACATTTCTCGGATAGTTGTTCCCAAAGTAATGTTTCGGTTTGCATTATTAAGTTGTTTACAAAGATCTCTGAGAAAGGAATAGGAAACAAATAAAGAAAAATATTGGCTATTTTAACGTGTCTTTAAATTTAACACAAAATTTATTTGAAACAAAACCATCAAAAGCTGTTTACTCTCATGAAAAGTGTTTTGGAGAATTTAGGAAATTAGCTAGGTACAGTTAATAGGGCTTGAGCCATATTCTAATCCCCTTACCACGGATATCTCAGACAAAAAAGTTAAATAGAATTAAATTGCCTGAATAATAGGCCTAATTTGGTATTTCAAAACTAGCCAGAGAAGGAATTGGGATCCTTAGAATCTCCAAGTCCTAATTTCAGTGGCAAGGTCAAAGATAAGCACCATTCTCTTCTTACATAAGAGTTTATGATTTGATTCAAAATATGTTAAAATATAGATGGGCAAGGTATTAACACTGGATAATACCCAGATTGATGAGGGTGTAGAATAAAATAATCTAATTTACTGATAGGAAAACTATCAATAGACTCAATGTATTTGGAAAAGTTTCTCATTATCTGGAAAAGTTGAACATGCATCTATCCTTCGATCTTCAAATTTCACTCTTAAACAAACTCTTAGGCACCAAAAGAGACATGCTAGACTGTTCTTAGTAGTAGGATTCCTAATAGTCAAAAGTGGTAGAAAAAATAACTGTCCAGGAACTATAAAGTGAATGCATTTATTGTCATATATTTATATAATGAAATACTCAATAATGGTGAAAATGAATGAAAGCATCAGCATATATGAGTCTTTAAAAACTAATGTTAGAGGAAAGATACAAGTTATCATTAATAGCAATTATTTGATTCCATATGTATAAAGTTCAAAAATAAACAAAATATTACTTAGGATATAAACAAATGTGGTGAAACTATAAAGAAAAGCAAGAAAGCAGTTACACAAAATTTAAGTAGCAGCTATCTCTCAGTAAGGAAGGCAGTCAGTCACTGATAAAAAATAATTGATATGAGTGAAGTAGATGAATATCTCAAAAAGGCCAAAATTCATATGTTGAAGCCCTAACCCCTAGCACCTTAGAATATAACTGTACTTGGGGACATCTGGGTGTCTCAGTCAGTTAAGCATCTGCCTTCGGCTCAGGTCATGGTCCCAGGATCTGGGATCAAGCCCCGCATTGGGCTCCCTTCTCAGCAGGAAGCCTGCTTCTCCCTCTGCCCCTCACTCTGCTCATGCATGCGCTCTTTCTTTCTCTCTCTGTCAAATAAATAAATACACTCTTTAAAAAAGAAAAAGAATGTACTATATTTGAGACAGGGCCTTTAAAGAAGTGATTAAGTTCAAATGAGGCTGTAAGGGCCCTAATTCAGTCTAACCAGTGTCCTTATGAGAAGAGGGGATTTGGAGGCACACAGACACCAGAGATACCCGTGTGCATAGGAAATCTCATGTGAGGACACAGTGAAAAGATAACCATCTGCAAACCGAGGAGAGTAGCCTAAAGAGAAATCAAACCTGCTGACAACTTGGTGTTGGACTTCTAGCTCGCAGAACTGTGAAAAAATAAATTTCTGTGGCTTGGGTCACTCAGTCTATGGTATGTTATACGGCAGCTTCAGCAAACTAATATCAGGATAGGAATAAAAGTGAGAACATCATAAAGAAGAGGAAGAAAACATTCGTACAAAACTCAAGTATCAGTTAATTCTTGCTGGGGAAGGAAGTCATTGGTAAAAATGTGATTGATAAGAACAGAACATATGAAAAATCTCTAAAAGATCATGCGGCATAAGAAAAGAAGGACAAAGTCACAATTCTGGAATAAGAACAGGGTGGAGTGGGGCAGAGTGGAGAAGAAAGACATCAAAAGATAGGAAAGCCAGAAGTTAATTGTCTTTGAGAGTCAAGAGAGAAGAGGGCATCAATATCCAATGATGTAAAAAAATGAAGACTGAATGTGCCCATCAATTAAGTAATCTGGAAGTTATAGGGCCAAATTTTAGAGCAGTTTCAATCATCAGCAGGGGCAGACTCTGACCAATGTGGGTTGCAAATGATAGGTCAAAGATAGAGAATTTTGTAGACTCTTTGAAGAATTTGTTTAAAAGATTTTATTTATTTATTCATGAGACACACACACACACACACACACACAGAGAGAGAGAGAGAGAGGCAGAGGGAGAAGCAGGCTCCATGCAGGGAGCCTGATGTGGGACTCGATCTCGGGACTCCCGAATCAAGCCCTGGGCCGAAGGCAGGTGCTTAACCACTGAGCGACCCAGGGATCCCCTTCTTGAAGAATTTGACTACGTAGGTAAGATGTGAGCTTTGGCAGTAGCACATGGGGAACAAAAAGCTTTGTCTGCTTGCTTGTATCTTCAGACTAAGACTTGAACTTGCATTTAATGAAAGAAAAAAATTAGTAGAGAAGTGCAAATACAGGAGGAAGAAAGCCTCAGAACATAAAAACAATGGGGCGCTGGGGTGGCTCAGTCCATTAAGCATCCAACTCTTGGTTTCAGCTCAGGTCATGATGTCATGGGTCATGATGTCATGGGTGGAGATCTCGTGAGTCCTGAGATTGAGCCTGCACCAGGTTCTGCACTCAGCAGGGAGGCTGCTTGAGATTCTCACCCTCTGCCTCTTCCTCAACTTGTGTCTCTTTCTTTCTCTCTCTCTCACTCAAATAAGTGGATGAATCTTTAAAAAACACACAAACAAAACTTAATTCCCTGTCTAGCTAAACATTGTTAATATTTTAATGAATGAATTCTCACAGAAATTAGAATGATACGCATTTATTTGCCTTTGAAATGAATGCCAGACATCTCACACCCAGGGAATAACAGTCTTAAAAACGCCAAAAGATTGTGACTGTCCAAACTAATGTTTTTGCTATCACACTTCAGGAAACAACTTTGACTTACCTCCTACCATTTCCAGCCTAGTTAAAAAAATAATCTGTTTCTTTGCAAAGTAAAGAGCAAGTTATTTTGTTCTAATTGTGTGGGCCCTTAGACAGGGAATGTGAATTCACCAGAAAGAGGTAAAAATAAAAGCAAAGCTTATAGCCAACTCCCACCACCTCTATGCCTCATAGAGAAAGGAAAGGCTTTGAATGCAGAGAAGAGCAAGGGTAAGAGGTTGCACACTCCAGATCTGAAGTCAAGGTGAAGCCACGGTCAAGATGCCAACAAGGTGTAGGGGGCAAGGGAAGAGGGGTTAATGTCCGAGCAGCATGTGGGGCCTGTTTTGAGCAGCACTACCTCAGCCTTTTCCAATGAGGACTGTAATTCTATAAGCAGATCCAAGTGCATGGAACAGTAACTGCATGAAACAGAGCCAGACAGGCTGCTCAAGGGAAGATGGCTTCACTTTTGCAGGATACCTTAACTGGGTAGAGGAGGAACTTTTATTAGAACAGCCAGCCAATCACAGGTTAAGTTCCCCAAATAGTAATAACCCACAGATTCTCTGAAATTATAACCTAAAATTTAATTATTCTCCGATAATTTAAACATAGCACAGGTCTAGTCGAGCTGTAGCCATATAGCAAAATTGTATCAGCTTTTTAATAAACTCTGTAAGCCAAAAGCATCATGTAATTCAGAGGACAGTCTGTTGACACACAAAAACATCCTCCTTCAAGGCAGGATTTAGTCAAGTGCCCCAATTTCTCAAGGAGGATTTCATTAGGAATCATTATCAGTGCAGCCTTAATTTAAAATGGTAAGTTCACCTGTCCAGAGATGCAATGTGTATGAACACAATTGTCGAAGGCAGATTTCTAAGATGAGCCCTCAAGACCAATAACCTCGTGTAATCCCTTCCACGAGAGCGGACAGGAACATGTCACTTGCTTCATACCAACAGACCATGGCGGAAGCGACAAGATACTCCTCTTGTGATTAAATTACCTCACGTGGCAAAGATGGAAGAATTTTACCAATGTAACTTAAGCACCCAGTAAGCTGACTTTAAATACCTCCAAAGGGAGATTCTCTGGGTGAGCCTGACCAAAGCAGGTGATCTGCTTTGAGGAATGTGTAAAGGTTAAAGATTCCTCCTCTTGCTGAACTTGAAGAAACAAGCCGCCACGAGTCCCAAGGCGACAAGGAAATGAACTCTGCCAAAAGCCTAAAGGAGCATGAATGCAAATCTCAATTAAGCCTCTGATAAGAATGCAATTCAGCCAACATCTTGATCACAGCTTTTTGAGATCCTGAGCAGAGGATCCAGCTATCCTGTGCCTTGACTCTTGCCCCATGAAAAAGGTGAGATGATCAATGTTTGTTGTTTTCAGCCATTAAGCTTGTGCTAATTTGTAAAGCAGCCTTAAAAACCTACTACATCAGCCAAATCACTTCTCAGTCTTTGGCTTCGTATCAGTCAAGGTGTGAGTTATAAGTAACAGATATCAGCTCCAGCTATCTTACTAAAGGTTACATCACAGCTCACATAAGCTCTAAATGGTCTGGGGAAACCAGGCTTGGAGCCTATGGCAGCTAGGAACAAATTCTCCAAATGGCACAGTGGGAGTGGCCCCATGGAGATGACACAGTGCCTCCACTTAGGCTGCACTGACGCTGGTTCATACCATCCACATCTCCCAAGCTGGACACGGGAGTCTATTGCTAAGGCCACTGTTGCTTCTGGAAACCACATGGAACCACTGATGGCTGCCAGTCGCATGAAAATGGCATCTGCGAGATCCTTGTTTTCCTATAAATATGTTACTAGCTTCAAAATGAATGTCTGGAGCCAGATGTCTGAGCTGTAGCGCCTAGGTCATGTGCTGCTGAGGTAGAGGCTCTCTACTGAGCTTCAAGGGCAGTTAAAGAAGCAAGTGTCTGGAATTCTGAGCTTGCATATTAGGAGGCAGGATCTATTAAATAAGATGGTATTCCCCAAACAAGGGCAATGGTTTCAGATGCTAGGAGACCAAAAAAGAGTGCACTGTTTATTAAATAACTTACCTCCCATGCCTGTCTCCCCAAATTCACATCATATCCTAAGATAATTTGAGACTTGAGCACCATTTGAGTAGTTTTTGAAAATAGCCATCTGCAAGCTCTCTCCCCAAATTATATAATCCTGAGGACATCCAAATGAACAAAGCAATTATAACTCAGGACACGGCAAATGGAGATCTCTTCTATCAGGGGAATTACTGTCTTGTTTGGTTTTTGCTTTTTTTTTTTTTTTTTTTTTGACGGTGTTAAATCACTGCATAAGACCTGCAGTGGTATTCATGGAATATATCTTATTAATCTGGTAATCATATTGAATATTTGTTGCCTGGAGCAGGGCTGCCAGGATTCTAGGCTGAAGATACTCATCCATGACAATTATCCCATCACTAATCATCGTTGATAAACATTGAAAATATTAATCAGCTTCCATCTGATCACAGTCTCCCATTTAACCGCAGTAAAATCTCTGTTGTTTATGTACTGGCTTCTTTCCTCCTTCATTCATTTTGCTCATTTAAAGCCTCTCTTCCTGGCCTCTTCGTTCCAAACAGATCCTGACAAATAGTGGCAGGCGGAGATATATCCCGTAGTTCGAATTGCCCTGACATTGAATCAGACACAACAGAGAAGAGGGGAAATACACCACCAAGCCAACCCCCAAGATAAAACATCATAGGGCAAAGTGTGTGTATTATTAATTCTACTCCCAGAAGAGGTCAAGAGGGCGACGGGTTGATCCCATGGTATAGCTCAAGGGTGAGTAAGAAAAATTCCTTATTGATGTGAACAGTGCTGGTAGATTAAAGTTGAGGACACTTTCTACGGACCAAAGACTCTCTCTTCCAGCAGAGAGGGGAGAAATGTGGAGAGTGGGAGAAAGCGGAGAGAGGAGTACGAGGTTGTTGAAAAATGATATGGGGAGATAGGAAGTCCACGTAAAGACGGTAACAGAACAAACACAGTCCACAGAAAGGAAATGTGGGATATGAAAATGTTTGTTATGGCATTTGACTTTTTTTAGATGCAAGAAATACGCCCATATGAAATATACATTAAACAGAATTTGGTGCTTAACAATGTCCAGGCTCCCTGGCTTTCTCACACAGCTGACCCCTCTAATAGTAACAGAGATGTGGACAAAATAACAAAGATCACAGAAAAGTACAGCTTGCCCTGGCAGTGACCCTCTATAGCCAGGTACAGCAAGACACCTCCCCCTCCAGAATATTCCACAGACACTGTTTCCTTTACTGCTTCTGCTCCAGTAGCAGCTGGAGGGTGGTGGGTGTAGATGAAGGGATGTGGCAAGAGGAGAAGGGCCATGTTGTTTTCATACTGGCCAGTTTTTTTGTTTGTCTGTGCCTGACCCAGCTGAGTACGTAGCCTTGTGTTGTTCCTTTGCCATTCTCTACAGCCCAAGGGGATCCAAGTCTACCAGGAAGTGGACTTTGCCAGGATTCCAAAGGGAAAGCAGAGTTTAGTACCATTTCAGAAGGAAAAGTCGTGTATTGAAGACTTTAGTGTGAGCCAGTGAAACTGTCATTTTAATAGGTCTAAATGACCAAAGAGTATCAATACCATATGTTTCTAATCTTAGTGTTAGGTACTACGAAAGATGCCAAGGTTGCAGAGGTCAACAGATGGACCCTGAGCAGAGCCATGGGGAGCACACAGCCTCATGGAAGAGATGATACTACTCAACTCATTACACAAATGATTGTATGATTATAAACTGTAGTGTGTGTTAGCAGCTAATTGCAGGTGTGTAAAGGCCCAGACCTAAGAATGAGGGTCAGGAGAGCCTCTCGGAAAAAATGCAAGAGAAGGGGTGGGTGGGGGTGTGGAGACACAGAGCAGGAAGTGGTCCTTTCCTCCTCAGATGGTAGGAAGCTCGGTGCCAAGTGTCAAGGACCAAGAAGAAGACATTGTGCCCTCCCAACCCAGTCTTCTTGGAGACCACCTTCTAGGGTGAGATGGTAACTAATGGGCAAACAGATCTATAAACAGAATGTTCTCAGGTAAGAATATAGGCCTTCAAGGTCATAAATAAGGGGTTAAGAGGGAGACTAACGGAGGGGGGGTTCACTGGAATGGCCCCAGGAGGTCCCCTGAGACAGAGGCATTTATGCTGAGACACAAGGGATGCGAAAGAGCCTTATATAGAAGGAATACAAGGAAAAGCATTCTGGGCAGAGGGAACAGCATGAAAGAAGATTATGTGATCCAAACAAGAAAAACAAAACAAAACCCTTAGTGGTTCCAAAGAGTGAGTGAGGAGGAGAGTCACAAGGATGATGTTGGAGATTGACAGAAAGAGCATTTGGATCACTTAGGCACGGCAGAAGGTTTGATATTTTATTATAAGTGAAAGGAAAACTCAAAAGGCCTAATACGTACAGTGCTTATTATCTGAGTATTATAGGTTGCAATATTTTTCTAGTTAATGAAATTAATTCTGTGCCGTACTTTGAATCCACACACATGATCCTCATGTAGCTGAGTCCTTTAAATGTGTTTCTGAGGTAGAGGCAATATTCTTTAATATGTGTACACTTTGGGGGCACCTGGGTGGCTCATTCGGTTAAATGTCTGACTCTTGGTTTCAGCTCAGGTCATGATCTCAGGGTCCTGAGACTGAGCCCTGCATTGGGTTCCACGCTCTGCACGAAGTCTGCTTGAGACGGTCTCTCACTCTGCTTCCACCCCCCATATCACTCTCTAACATAAATGAATAAAAAATTATTTTAAAATGTGGTGAACACATTTTTAAATAAGTAATAAGAAAACTAACACTGAAGAATAAGATTGGAAAAGGAAAAGCAGTAGCCATGACTATTTACTGGGCTACTGCCAAGGGCCACACCATGTGCGGCATGATTGACATGTGTTACCTCATTTAATCTGCGGAATAAAACTGTGAGTTCTGTACTACTATTACCCCCATTTAAAGAGGAGGATAATGCTGGCTTCATAAATTGAAATACAGAAAAGTACTCATTGAATATGCCTCCATGGTGCCATTGGATTGACGTTTGTGACTGATTGCATTGCTGTACCTCTAAGTGAAAAACATAATTTAGCATAATTTCAGAAGGGAGCTCCTGTTTCATAATTCTGCTCCAAAAAAATTGACCATTCATTTTACCAACCCTAAACACTAAGCTGCAGAAGAGAAAGCCAGGGCACTAACTGAAACTTTTTTTTTTTAAGTTAGGTTTTGAGAAAACCTCTTAACATTTCTGGGCTCCCATCTAGAGGAATTTAACTTAGATTGCTCCAACCAAATACGGATCACCCAGTTAATGTGAATTACCATGGATAATATTTTACTGTAAGTATGTTCTATGCAGTATTTGCCAGTATCTGTCCTATGCAAACATAGTGTCCTGTACTTATATTTGCTAATATCTGACAAGTCTGGCTTAACTGAATAAATGGCTACAGCTGGCTCCACAGAGCATGTGAGCCAATGAGGAAATTTTCAAGTCACTGGTGAAATGAGAACATAGTCATTGACATTGCTAAATTCTTTAAAGAGTTACCTTCTTTCTAAGGTGTTGTCCTCCTTTATCCACTAAAATATTTCTTTTGCATGCCATGATGATAACATAAGCTTTTGTTGTTGCTATTTTACATTTTTTTTGGAAGTAAAGAGTGAACTGACACACTCATCTCTGCTATTTAAAATGTTTTTTAGGGATCCCTGGGTGGCTCAGCGGTTTAGCACCTGCCTTGGCCCAGGGCGTGATCCTAGAGTCCCATGATCGAGTCGTGCACCAGGCTCCCTGCATGGAGCCTGCTTCTCCCTCTGCCTGTGTCTCTGCTACTGCTACCCCCTCCCCAACCTGGCCTCTCTCTCTCTCTGTCTCTCATGAATAAATAAATAAAATCTTTAAGAAGTAAATAAATAAAATATTTTTTTAAAAATGATGTATAACTTAAATACAGCAAAATGAACACAAGTTTGAAAGTTCAAAAAGTTTTTTTTTAAATGCCTACACCCAATTTCTGATACCCAGAATGCTGCTTGTGTCTCTTCTCCAATGCTCATCTACTTCCTCAAAGACAGCCACTACTCTATTTTTAAAGAAATATTCACCACAGATTGTTTTTGTCTGTTCTAGACATATCAGCAGAAACTTATAAAAGATATTCTTTATCTGGCCGATTTCGCTCAGCGTAATGTGTCTGAGATCCATCAATGTTGCTGCGTGCTTCCTCATTCTTGCGTTTACATCGCTTTAGTAGTCTTCCACTGTACACACCACCGTTGCTTTATTTATCTGTGACTAGACATTTGCCTCACTTTCAGTTTTGGGCTCTTATGAATAAAGCTGCTGTAAACATTTGTATGAAGTCTTTATGGAGGCATATGCTTTCTTTTTCTTTTTTGGTACATATGCAGAAGCAAAATCACTGGGTCATATGGTACGTGCATGCTTAACTTGATAAAAACACGAACTGTTTTCCAAAGTGGCTGCACCATTTTATACTCTAAGCGGTGGTGTCTGAAAGATCAATTTTCTCCACACCCTTGTCAACACTTTGTATTGTCAGCCTTCTAAATTTTAACCAGTCCGGTAGGTGTGAAAGAGCATTTCCCTACGGTTTCAATTTTTATTTCCCTAATGACCAGTGATACTACCATGTTTTCATGTGCTTTTTTGGCCAACATTTATTGTTTTTTTTTTTTTATGAAGAGTCTGTTAAAATATTTCCGGCCTGCTACTGTGTGAACTGCATCCCAGAAACTGTAATGTTATGCTCTTATTATTTATTTAAAAATCTTTTCTTTTCCTTGTTTTGAATTTTCTTTGATTACAGGGCTAAATGGAATTGTGTTGCTTAATTTCCAAGTACTTGGAATTTTCTGGATTTTTTAGGTTATTGCTTAGTAATTTTTTTTCAGAGAAAATACTTTATATGATTTTAATCCTTAAATATTTAGCGAGACTTCTTTTAATGGTCTATATTGGTGAACAGGCCTTTTGAAAATATTGGGCATTTTGCTATTGTTGTGTGCAGTGTTCTATAAATGTCAAATAGATTGACATGGTTGATAAAGTTTCTCAAATCTTCTATATTCTTAATCATTTTGGTCTACTTATTATAGCAATCAAAGTACTTATGCTCTGTTATTAGTGCATACAGATAATCTTTGTGCTTTTGTTTTGACAGTATCTATTATAATAATTTTAAGTTCATCAGTGTTTTCCTTTGCAGTAGCTAATCTGCTTTTAAGCCAAACTAGTAAATTTTATATTTCAGATGTTGCATTTTTCATCTTTATAAATTCCACTTGGCTCTTTTCTTGTATTTTCCATTCTTTTTATCATTATATTCATGTTTTCCTTTAAATTCTTTAGATCACTTGTAATAGCTATTTTAAAACCTGGGAACTAATTTCATCTACTCAGTAATTTCTGTGTCTTATTTCATTGACTGTTTCATTACTCTTAAAATGGATCATATTCTCCATTCTTCACACATTTAGTAATATTTTTACTTGTTATTTTCTAGTAACTTGTTTAATTGGTGGATGTTGAGGTTGCTACACTGTTGAGAATCTAGCTTTTGCTTACTTCCTTTAAAGAGTGTTTGGTTTTGTTTTGAAAGGCGTTTGTTTTTCCAGCAGATCACTTTGATCACTCTAAGGCTTATTTTGAAGCTTTGTGAGAATAGGTCTCAAATTTCTCTACTTCTAATCTGTGGCCTTTCTAAGGTCTCAATGAATGCTGGGGGTGTTCAGCAAGGTGTCTCCACTCTGGCTGATGAGAAATCCTACTACTGAGGAACCTCTGGAATTTCTGTTCAACCCACCATTCCCCAAAATTGATTCTCCACCACCTGTTGTGGAGGTTCCCCTTGTGTAAACGCAGTGTAATATTAAGCCAAAGATCTCAAAGGATCTGTATGCAGACTTATGATGATCCTTCTCTGGATAGTGCCCTCCTTTGGAAATCTGCTCAGCAAATTTTCTGCTGCCTTTAATTATAATCTCTGCTTCCACAGCTGGGTACTCTGTTGAGATCTCCCTTCTTGGGCCTTGATTTGGAAAGTTCTTTCCAGTCAGAAAGCTGAAGTAATTAAGGGGTTCATTTATTTGTTTGCCTTTCTCAGGGATCAGAATACTGTGCTGCCTGTGGTCCAAAGTCTAAAAACATTTGTTTCAAATTATTTTGTTCAGTTTTATAACTTTTTGTGTTAGGGGTGGGGTAGGTCCAGTACCAGTTAACCTGCTATTGCCAGGAGCAGAAGTCCTATTTCTTCTATCTCTTAGGTTATGAAGTATTTTTAAAGCCTTGGAACAAATGAATTTTATAAGATTTTAATAACTATCAGGTCTAAAATATCATGTCATTTAAATACCTGGAAAAACATATCGGACACCTTCTGTGTACTTGTCATTGTTAGGTACAGGGAATCAAAAGTAAGTATCATAAAAAAAAAAAAAAGTATCATAGGACCCCTATCCTCAAGAAGCTCCCAGTCCAGTAGGGAAATAAATGGGGAAGTAGGAGCTATTATGGTATTATCTGAAATGTACTATATTATCAGAAATGTGGCAAAATTATTTGATATTACAGTTATTTTTGGACAGGGTAGTATTACAAACTTATGATTTTATCCCCAAAGGATTACAAGAGATGCAACCTTCCTCAGCAAGCCAAGCCTGTATACAATTTCATATTTGGCTTCTCCCAGGCAACCCAATTTCACAATTAGTGATGAATATTATTTCCATTCCCTTCTTTTGAGCAGCAAGTTATCAAGAAATTTTATTTTAGGATAAAGGCAAAATATAAATTAGTACCAACCAAGCAAACCCAAATTTTCTGTTATTTTGATGGTAGTTTCCTATATGCCTACATGTTCTCACAAAGGTCACTCCCAGGGATCTCAGATCTCCAGGCATCTCTCATTATGACAAACCCAGGCAAGGGATAACACACACACACACACACACACACACACAAGCTTCAATGAGAAATAATTTATATTCATAACATTCACCCTTTTAAGAAACAATTCAATGGGGCTTTTTTTCATATTCACAGCATTGTCCAACTACCACCACTATTTAATGTTAGAATACTTTCATGACCTAAGAAAAAAAAAAAAAAGCCAAAACCCCCAAATCCTGTATCTATTAGCTGTCACTTTTCACTTCCCCTTCCTGTCAGTCCCTGGCAACCACTAATCTACTTTCTATGTCTTTGTATTTGGCTCATCTGCCTATTTCATACAGATGGAATATAATATATAGTATTTTGTTACTACCTTCTTTCCTTTATTGTGTTTTCATAGTTTATCCATGTTGTAGTATGTATTAGTACTTCATTTTTTATCGCAAAAATATTCCATTTCATGGATATCCCACATTTTGTCAATCCATTCAGCAGGTAGGAACCGGAAGTTAGGTTGTTTCCACATTTTGGCTACTGATAATAATGCTACTATAATCATTCATGCAAAGTTATTGTGTGGACATATATTTTCATTTCCCTTGGATATATACTTAGGAGTGAAATCACTAGGTCACATAATAATTCTCTTTGACATTTTTAGGAACTTAGGAACTTCCAAACTGTTTCCCAAACAGCTGTTCTATTTTACAATTCCACTAGCAATGTAAGAGAATTCCAATTTCTCCATATCTTTACCATTATCACTGACTGTTTATTTGATTTTAATCATCATTATGGGTGTGAAGTAGTATCTCATTGTGGTTTTGATTTAAATTGCTCTAATGACTAATGATGCTGGATCAACTTTTCATGGGTTTATGGTCATTTGTATATCTTCTTTAGAGAAATATTCATTCAGATCCTTTGCCCATTCATTTGTCTTTTTAAAAATTGATTTATAATACCTTATTAATGTGTTGGAACCAAGTATCTAATCAGATATATTATTTGCAAATATTTTATCACATTTTGTGCATTGTCTTTTTTAATGGTGTGCCTTGATGCATAAAAGTTTCAATACTTATGAAGTCTAATTTGCCTATTTTTAAGTTTTGTCACTCATAACTTTGAAACCATGCTTAAGTTAAGGTCACAAAAATTCTACTCCTAAGTTTTCTTCTAAGAGTTTTATAGATTAAGCTCTTACATTTAATCTATGACCTATTTTGAGTTAATGTTTACATACAGTGTGAGGTTGTTTTTTTACTAAAAACCAACTTGATGGTTTTCCATATGAATATCACTTGTTTCAGTAATAATGTTGAAAAGATTATTCTTTTCCTACTGGATTGTGGTAGTGCACTTGTTAAAAATAAATGCACTGTAATGTAAGGGTTTGTCAAATCTCAGTTCCACTCCATTGATCTATGTGTCTATCTTTAGGTAAGTACCACGCTGTCCTGATTGCCACAGTTCGTAGTAAGTTTTGAAACAGAGAAGTGAAAGTCTTTTACCTTTGTTATTTTTAAGGATTATTTTGATTACTCTGGGTCCCTTTCATTTCCATGTGAATTTTAGAATTGGCTTTGTAAATTTCTGTGAACACAGGTAGCTGGTGTTTTGATAGGAATGGATGGAATCTGTCAAATAATTTTCAGAGTACCACCATCTTATATTAACTCTTCCGATCTATGAACATGGGATATGTTTCCATTTATTTAGATTTTCTTCAATTTCTTTCAACAATGTTTTGTAGTTCTCAGTGCACACCTCTTGCGTTTCTTAAATTTATTCCTAAGTATTTTATTCTTTTGATGCTACTGTACATACACTTCTTAATTTTATTTCTGGATTGTTTATTTCAAGTGAACTGAAATACAATTGATTTTATATATCTGTCTCATATATGCGATTTTCCTGAACTTATTTATAACAAGTTCTTATAGTTATGTTTGTGTGTGTGTGTTCTTTAGTTTCTTCTATAACAAGATTATATCATCTGTGAATGGCAGGAGTTTTATTTCTCCATTTCCAATCTGGTGCCTCTTTTTTTTTTTTTTTCTCAATTATTTGCACTTACTACAACTTCCAATATAGTGTAGAATAGGCATTGTAAAAGAGGACAATTTTGTCTTGTTCCAGGTTTCAAGGGAAAGCATTCAGTCTTTCACCATTAATTATGATGTTAGTCATGAGTTTTTCCCAAATGTTCTTTATCAGGCAGAGGAAGTTCCTTTCTACTCCTTGTTTGTTCAGTGTTTTTGTCATGAAAGGGTAATAGATTCTGTCCAGTGACTTTTATGTGTATGTTGAGATGGTCATCTGGGTTTTGGCCTTTAATCTCTAATATATTGATTGACCAATTTTCCTATATTAGACCAACCTTACATTCCATGGATAAATATCACTTGGCCATTATAGAATCTTTTTCATATGTTGCTTGGTTCTGTTTTCTAGTATTTGTTGAGAATTTTTGTATTTATATGGAATGTTGGTCTGTAGTTTTTATGTGATGTCTTTGTCTGTTTTTGGTATCAAAATAATATTGGTTTCATAGAATGAATTGGGAAGTTTTTTCCTCCATCCTATTTTTTTAGAGGTATTTGCAAAATATTGAACTTAACTCTTTAAATGTTGGTGTAATACACCAATGCAGCCATTCAGGCCAGGAATTTATTTTGTAAGATTTTATTAAATTACTAATTCAGCCCCTACATGTTATAAGTCTATTCACAATTCTATTTCTAAGGGAATGGATTGTCAAACGTCCTCATTCCAACCATTCTGGAAATGTTTTCTCATATTTTAAAATTATATATATATAATATATTATAAATATATATCAAATAAAATATATATAACAAATACATTCTACAACTATATATAATGTATTAATACATATAGTATATAATACATGGAGACCTTTTAGGTCTTTTCCATCTCTCTTTTGGTACAGTATATACCTCACTCCATCATGAAGTGGACAGTGAAGGAATGATAAAGCAGATTTGGATCCAAATGCACTTTCATCTGAAAGAGTCATACCTACTATTCAGACATAAGTGTAAAATAGGAAAAGACATATCCTTAAATTTGATAGGCAAAATCTATCTCTTTCTCAACATTATTATTACAGATCACTTCTATTTTCATTTTTGTTATTAATAGTCAAGTGGAAGTGATTCAATTTACCTTTTTAATCTGCCTCCAACCTCTAACTCTGTTATGCAGTTAATTAGTTATATCTATATTTAAACGCATAAAAGACTAAGGAGTTTGCATTTTAAACAATCCTACAGAATTCCTTTGCATAGAATAAAATATCCATATATATAACAGAGAGCCCACCTCTGTTTTATTTTCACTTTTGCAATTTCCATTTTTCATATAGAAATGGTTCATAAAGGAAACGTGACTTCACAGAAATTCTTGATTTTGTTTCTTATGTCAATAAAATCAGGAACAGTGAACAATGGCTTTGTTTTAAGGTTCTATCCAAGGGTTGGTACAGATCAGTCTGGACTATGCAGCTGATCTCACCTAAATAGAGTTGTGATCTGACCACATTCACCATTCCAATAGTTCTAGGGTTAGACTACCAATGTCTCGTAAGGGCCTGGTACTCTTCCTTCCCCTTCACCATACACTTTGGGTATTTCTCACTGGAAGGAGAGTATATTTGATGCCCCCATGTTTGAAACCTTATCACCTTCCAACAGTCTCTTTCCTGCTACCTGTGACTTCGATGAAGAATTTCTTGGTTCATTGTCCCACTGGTGGCTGCTGCCATATAATTCTTTTAACAATTACACCCCTGTTTCTCCTTGCATCTTCCCCTTCCCTTGCCCTGAAATTTTGGGGATCCTCAAGCTATATCTATGCAGAAACAGAGGTCCAGCAGAAGGATCACTAAATTTTGCTCTTATATCAATTATACTACTATATGGCTGTATATCATTAGGTCTGTCTTAGAACCATAGAATATCGCATTCAGGAACTTCAAAGGCCATGGGCTCCATCTTGTATCTCTAGGCAAATTATCAAAAACTCAGCATGATCAAGTGCTTGCTCAAGATCACAAAACCAGAGAATGATGCAGTTAGAACTAGAATTACGGTTTCCCTATTCCCAACCAGGCACTCTTGCACATATAAAATTCTGCCTGGTTTAAGTTAATCTTCCCTTGTTTATTAGGTAGCTAAATATCTCCTGTGTAAGACTCTTCTAGTTTGAAAGCTCAAACAAAGTGTCATAGAGGAGCATGTGCGTGTGTGTGTGTGTGTGTGTGTGTATTTGAAACTTTATTCAAGGGCACCTGGGTGGCTCAGTGGCTGAGCGCCTGCCTTTGGCTCAGTTCATGATCCTGGGGTCCTGAAATCAAGTCCCACACTGGGCTCCCCACATGGAGCCTCCTTCTCCCTCTGCCTATGTCTCTGCCTCTCTCTCTGTTTCTCATGAATAAATAAATAAACTATTTAAAACTAATAATAATGAAAATGTAAAAAAATAGAACTTTATTCAAAGATTTGGTATTGCTTATAAGAACTAAAAATTTGTGTCAACTAAATATTTGAAATATAACCATTATTTTTGTTTCTATCCCTGCTTATGTTGTCCCCAAATATGGTACCAAAAAATCTTGCTCTATAAGTTTTTATAATTCAGTGGCTTAGAACTTGGAATACATTTTTCATTATTTTTTTGGAAAAAATATGTAAGCCATAAAGTAAGTTTCTGAATTCTACAATAATGTAACTGTGACATAATGTTAGTCACAGTACTATAAAATACTATCTCCTAGTTTTTATTGGAGAATACTCTAAGAATTAGAACTGATATTGGCAGGCATGCCTCCTCATCTGGCAAAGTATCCATCAGGAGGATTTAACCCACCATCCCACCTGTTGGGCAGTGGAAGCTCCATGCCACTGGTCATGGTTTTGTAGCTTGGGGAAACCTACCACAAGCTGGATCTGGATAAGTGAGGAGTTTTGCACAGAAATCTGGCATAGATCAAGGGGAGCATTTCTCAGTCAAGGTCAGTCCCTTGCTAAGCATTGTTAATATAAAAGCAAGACTACTGCACTGAAGAATACTTCTGTGTTTGGAATTCAGAAAAGTAGAGTCAAGGACGAGGAGAGCTTTCCTCTGTTCATTTCTTATACTTGCTGACTTCCTATGACCCAACACTGAGGTGAGAAGCAACACCGAGGTGGAGGATGAGTATTATGGGGGACAGTGCAGTCTCTGGGGAAGGGAGAGATGATGGAGACCCCAGCATGGCAGGAGCAAGACAGGCTTCTGTAGCCATGAGTCTTGATTGGGCTCCCTCGTTGGCCAGGGTTGGGGGGAGGGTTGCATTTGTATATAAGGTCCAGCTGGATGTTGCTGAATCTTTCCATATCATACCTAAGGAGTGTCCAATGCCTGCTTGATAACTGAACTGTGTATTCCCAATGGACTGTATTCAAAGTGGGTGAGGGACCCAATAATCTTAATAAATCTCTCTTGCTTTTAAAGAAAATGATCTTGAAGAGGAAACGTTAATGGCATGGTTCATGACACTTTTACTAAAGTACAAACTGCAGCTGCATTCTGAGACAAGAGTGGTACATGCCTAGTACCTAGTTTTGTTGTTGAAAGTTACCTTACTGCCTGCTGTTCCCTGCCTTTCCCGCATCTAGCTCTTCCTAGTGATTCCTCCATGTATGCATTTGACTCTCATTCACCATGTTTTAAAAAACAATGCAGGGATCCCTGGGTGGCGCAGCGGTTTGGCGCCTGCCTTTGGCCCAGGGCGCGATCCTGGAGACCCGGGATCGAATCCCACGTCGGGCTCCCGGTGCATGGAGCCTGTTTCTCCCTCTGCCTGTGTCTCTGCCTCTCTCTATCTCTCTGTGACTATCATAAATAAATAAAAATTTAAAAAAATATATTAAAAAAAAACAATGCAGTCCTCTGATAGGACTTTGTATGTATATATTAAACAATTATTTGAGATGAGAAATAGAAGGTTTGAAAGAGTTAAGCAAATTAAAAGGTATTCCTCCCTGGACTCAGATGTGTCCTCCCAACTGTGAATATTGTAAGGGATATCCTAATGAAAATATAACTCCCATAGGGAACTTAAAGGCAATTAAAACAACATTAGTGTTTTTCATAACTTTACAATGTCTTTATGCAAGTGATAAAACCTTACTAATTATTGAAAAGTTATTTGTATTAAGATTTCAGAGCAGAGAGATAATCTATGCAATTTAGAATCCTGAGCCATCGACAGGGAGCTGGCTAACAGAACCAGAATTCCCTTGCCAGCATCTACAGTTGCATCAGTGAACCTCAAACAGGATCCTTTGCTGGCAAATATTAGCTTATTGTAGTTTAAAAATAAATAAATACCTTGAGCAAATGTGCAGTGATACCAAAAATTAGTTTCCACAAACTGACTAAATATAGTATCTATTGGGGAAAGGCAAATGAGTTCAAGTGGAAAAAGAATACCAAGTTCTAGAGTAGAGAGTATGCATTTCTCTAAATGGGCAAAAATTTTAGTGTGATCTGAATGTAATCAACATTCAAGGCTCACTTTATGGAAAGAAGAAAAATAGATGCTTACTGGGTAATTTCTATAATTCAGCTCAGTATCAATTTGGCAGGAGAAATAGAAAACACCCCACAATGCTCTTAGCACAAGCTAGACATCCAAACCATACGACTAATTCCCCAACCCCTCTGATAAGCTAACATGTGATATGTTAACCAGGCAAAGTCTTAAAGGCATGTTATAGAAAATGTGGAGAAGAAGGTTACTGAGGTTTCCAGAGTGTAAGAAGGGGAGTTTCAGAGATAGAAATGTCCCTAGAGGTTACTGAAGTACAATAACGCTGTCATTATAAGGATAAAGAAATTGAGATTCAGAAAAATCAAGTAAATTGCTCAAAGCCTTGCATCCAGTGAGTATCAGAACCCAGGATGAAAAGATATCTCAGCTTTGGGAGAAATACTCTCCCTATATAAATAATATAGGTGATGCATGCCAGAGCTATATTTGACAAGCATATCAGCAAACAAACAAGTCTTCTATTATATGTTGAAATGCGAGTGTTATAGGGGTGGTGATCCAGAGGCAAGGTTGGATTACTTTAGGACAATGCTTGAATTCTTCAGCCGTTCCTCAATACCAAGAGCCACAAACAGATGATACCAATCTCAAAATGGGTATTAGCCCCAGGAACAAAACCACATGAGAGATTCCAACTCAGATAACTAAGGCTTGTCTGTGTTTAAATCATCAGGGGCCCATGATGAACTGGACTCTACCTAAGAACTGATGGTAGAAAGAATAAGATATATCTATCTATCTCTCTATATATATACACACACATATGTATATGTGTATATACATATATATGTATGTGTATATATGTATATATATATGTATATATCTATATATATTCCCTATAGTGAATTCCCTATAGTGTTACTATATATAGTGTTACTATATATAGTGTTACTATATATATATAGATTAATATATATATATATATATTCCCTATAAAACACTTGTTGCCTGACTAACGTGCAGAATTACCATAGCCAAGCAGCTAGGGACATTTTCTATGCTGTATACCCATGACAACTCAGTAGCATCACTGCTCACTTAGTAACAAAAGGAAGAGGGGAGCACGTAGGTCCATTTAATTTATAAAGTTTGCCAAAAGTCTTTTTAAATCCATTAGGTGTGATAAGCTAGCCTAGCTGAGACCTACCAGCAGAATTAGAAGATTATTTTTTCGTTGCTCTATTTCACAGGGAGTAAATAGTCAAAAAGATTGGGAGGGCAGTTTATGATTGAGTCCAATCACAGATGTTCATCAGAGAGAAGGCTCAGTGATGTCTGTCCACCCCCTGTGGGTTTCTGAGAGGGATTGCAGCATGCAGGTGTTGTGCATGGGTAAGAAAAGAAGTTTCCAGAGATGGAGTTCCAAGTAATGACCTACTTATCATGAACAACATGCATTTATTAACCTGAAACCAATGCATTGAAAATCAAAATATGTTTCCATTCATTATGTCTTTATTCTGCAAATTGCAACAAAGATGTCATGTTTTTTATAAATATATATTCACACACACACACACACACAGACACTCCGACAACCACAACAAATAACATAAAAATATAAAGGAAGACACAAGATTCAACACAAGGTAAACTTAAAAAGAAATGTTCAGGCTGCAGAGGGATAGAAGAGCAAAGAGCCAGGAAAACAACTTTTAGGTAAGTAGAACCTCAGAGAGTCAGTGAGCTCCTTGACTCTTTCCCTTCTCTGTTATTCATGTTATGCCTTGTCACAAAAAAGAAAGAATGCTTTGAGAGCTACAAATCAGCCTTGTGATTATGATTAAGGTGTTTATATGGCTCATATTTGGACTGCCCTTCACTGGACAGTCAAGTTTGTCTGTCTGGGGATCCTCAAATCTCAAACCAGAAAGCATATTGCTGAGAACCAACAGACTTGGAGGGAGATGAAATACTACCTTCCCCACTGGACTCAATTTTGCTTGGTAAACCTTCAAGCAGCATGAATGGATATGGGGATCCCATGAAGAGTTGAAGTTGTATGTTTATGTATCACTCAACAAGCTTTTCCTAGGGGTACCCACCACTTTCCTCTTTCTAAGGAGGAGGCAGCAAAAATATAATGGTCAAGACCATGGATTGTAGAGCCCAACTGCCTGGGTTCAATCCTTTCTGTGCATTTATAAAATGAATATAATGATAAGACAATCTCTTAATTCTCTTGTGAATATTAAATAAACATGTGCATAAACCAATTACTTATCACAGGAGAAGTTATGGCCTGGTTCATACCTAATGTCAATGCATTGATGCTTTCTTTCATAGCTTCCAATCTCCTAAACACGACTAAGTATGTTTTGACACAGGTTATGGAATGGCAAGACTTTGGTCCTCTAAAGAGGAGTAGCTCAGCATGATTAAAAGAACAAATGTTAAGGTCAGATAGATCTGAACTAGAATACTGGCTTTGCCACTAACTCCATGATCTTAGTTAAATACTTGCAAGTCTAATTTTCTTGCTTGTGAATTACAAGTAAGACTGCCTTATAGGATTACTGGGCAGGTTAAACATGTTTGATGTATGTAAAGTGTTTAACATGGTAACCTACAGAATAGCTATTGAGCAAAAGGAACTCTGAAACTATTATTTTTATTATATACTAGAATTATAGAACTATAAGTAAATCTAGATATTTAGTTGAAGCTATGTATTTTATGAGAAATCTACCTATCCATCCATCCATCCCTTTAACTCTCTCCACTTTCTCCATTATTCAAGTGGCAGCTAGACCATTCTATGCTTCTGCCTCAGGGCAGAGATATGACAGTAGGAAAGAAAGATAGGCAGTATTTTTCTGGCTCTGAGTTTCAAAAGCCAAGACCCTGGAGGCAACAGAAATGACTCAGTATAGACTATCAGTTTGGGAATAAACTTAGTGATAAAAGAACAAAACTCACACCCTAAGGCAATCCACCTCCTACAGATTGGGTTGAGGAAATGATGTATGCATAGATGTTGGTAAATCCAAAAGACAGTGGGGTTCTATGCCCTGCTCCCTGGGTCATGCCATAGAGAATTACTAAAACTCTGAGATTTGCAACATCTGAAATCAGGGATGACTTGTTTCCTATTATGGAGAGAGGGCTAAAGGCATACAAAATCACCAAAAGGAATATCTTCATGCTATATATACAATGGAAAGCCTAGGTCACCCCTTCAAGAATTTACCACATCCAGTGAGCATCAGGACATGAAAGCAGGGAAAACCACTGGACCTGAAGAGACCTGCAGAAAGAAGCAAGGGCTGCTTTAGCTGCAACCTGTGTAGAGTGTCTGCAGATGACCACAATGGAAAAAGGATCATGCCACTATAAATACATATCATCAGCAGCTACATACCTCCTCATCATCTCTTCATGATGAGGCCATGACACTAAATAAGTTTTCTAGAACTTAGAAACAGCCATGGAAAAGACGGCCTCTCAAAATAAATGGCATTACATTTCTGCCGAGTTGACAAAATAAAAATTAAGTCAAGTCACAGAAAAATAAACAAATTTATATTTCTCACACAGGTTAATTTTTGCAAGGACTAGAATTACTGCTTGCTACACAAGTGGGAAAACTGAAACTTGGAGAAATTAAAATGAATTGCCTCATATGACACTGTCCTCTGATTTCCAACAGAGTTATCAGGGCTCTCTAACATGATAAATCCTGATCTCATTTTATATGTCCACATTTATGAAAATACTTGATTATTATGAGATAACTGACTTCAAATTATTTTTGGCAGACCCCTTTTTTCAAAACAATCTTATGCAAAATCCCAATATTGAGAAAAGGTAAACACAGAGTTTTCTTTGATTGAGGTGGGAATGGACACAGTCTGATTCCACTTGGACATCTCTAGTAATCAACAGAGCTTTGAAAAACAAGTGGAAGCTAGTTTGGTGGAAAGGCTACTGTATTAGTCTGCTCAGGCTGCCATAACAACATTCCATAGGCTTGTGACTTAGGCAACAGAAATTTATTTTCTCCCAGTTCTGAGGCTGCAAGTCCCAGAACAATGTACCAGCAGGGTTAGTGTCTGGTGAGACCTCACTTTCTGGATTACAATCACCTTCTCACTGTGTCTTCATGTGACCTTTTCTATGTGTATACTCAAAGAGAAAGGGAGAGGGAAGGGGGCTCTGATCTCTCTCTCTTTTCTTATAAGCACATTAGTCCTATCATATTAGGGCCCCACCCTTATAACCTCATTTAACCTTAATAGTCTCTGTGGAAGTCCTACCTCTACGTATAGTCACATTGGGGGACTAAGTGAACTTTGTAGAAATACAATTCAGTTCATAACATCCACCTTCCTGAAAGTTTGGAAACCCAGAAGGTACTCTCAACTGCTTCTCATCAGCTGGTCCCACAGTAAGAAGCCAAGATGCTCTAGGATGCAGTTTCTTCCTTTTTCTAATAAATAAAATAGGCTAAATATTTCTAGATCAAAATTCTAAAATTACTTAAATACATACAAAACGTTAAGTCAAAAGAAAATTCCATCTATGTACTCTATCCACTGTTGTTTGTACCATGCAAACTTTGCACATTGTTATTTACTCTTCTTCTTTGCCTTTTCAATTAAGGAAAGTGCGCAGTTTCCATTACTACCCTCCCCTGAAATAGGATTCGAATACATTAATACTACTAATCATCTGGACATGAAGAATATACTATATCAGAGCAACCATTATAGAGAGAGTTACAAAAGCCAGACAAACCACAAAATCTAGTGGGGAACAACTTAGGCATCAAGGACTTTAGGGACCATAATTTTCAGAGTAAAATATTAAACAAGTAGAAACAGATTATAGTTTACAAATAATTATTTTCCAAGGAGCAATATCAAAATACACAGCTGACTTCTCAAGAGAAAACAATGAAGCCAAAGAATAATAGAATGTGATCTGAAAGTTCTGACAGAAAATAACTGTCAAATTATAATTCTAAATTTGATAATTATTTCAAAAACATCAATGATAAAGGACATTTTCAGACAAACAAAAACTGAGAGAAGTCATCAACAGTATACTTTAACAAAGGAATTATCAAAAGATGTTTGATAAATAAAAGGAAAATTTTCTCAGAACAGCTTATAAATTCAAGAATGAATGAAGAAATACACAATGATAAACATGTAGGTAAGCCTACATGAATATTGAGTGAATAAAATATTAAAAATTAGTCTTGTATGGCTTAGAATATATAGAGAATTAAAATCAATAGTAGTATATATTTGAGGAGGTCAGTAAATGGAGATAAATGATCCCTTTCATTGTCAGAAGAGTAGGAAAAATATTAATCTGTTGTAAACTGAACTGTAATAAACCAAAGATGCATAATATAGTGTCAAAAATAAACTTAAAGAACAATAAAGTAATATAAAACCAAAACATAATAGAAGGAAAGAATGAAATACTCAAAATAATTACCAGATTAACAAAAAAGAAGGCAACTAATTGAGAAAATATAGAAAAGATGATGCAAATCAGTAATTATTGTAAAATGATAGATTTGAGTGCTCAAGGTAATTACATTAAGTGAAAATAGAGTTACTACTCCAGATAAGAAATAAAAATTATCTGGTTAGAAAAAAATCCAATAGTATTTTGCTTTAAGTACCAAGAAATAGAAAGACTGATGAACAAATAGGATGAAAGCAGTAACTAAAAGAAAGCCAACTTAACTATTCTAATATCAGTTTAAATAGGCTTTAAGTTAAGAACCATTATGAAAGATAAAAATGAATTCTTCATGACAGAAAGGTCAATTGACTAGGATAGGAGTTCTAAATTTGTATGCACCTAATAACAGTCTTGAAATATATAAGGCAAAATCTGCCAAACCAAAAGGAGAATCATACAAAACTTTAAACTTTTAAAATTAGTTTCAACAACTGTTTGTGTACAATGACAAAAATTTAGTAAAGATGACCAACTCAACCTAACTGACATATGAAATATAGAACTGCAAGGGGTGCCTAGCTGTCTCAGGTAGTTAACATATGACTCTCGATTTTGTTTCAGGCCATGATGTCAGGGTCATGAGATTAAGCCCCACATTGGGCTCCACGTTCAGAAGGGAGTCTGCTTCTCTACATTTCCCTCTGCCCCCATCCTGCCCCACTCTCCCTCTTTCAGATAAATGGATAATTATTTAAAATGTGGAACAGCAAAACTAAAGAATAAAAATTCTCTTTAAGAGAAAGTTAAACATTAACATACACAGGAAAAGCAAGTCTCAACAAAATAAAAATATGGAAATTGTCTAGGGTTTGTTTCCTGAAAATAGTAAAATTAGGATAGTGATCAATAAGTGATAATGAGAAAAATGTCTATTTACAAACCAACCAATTTACTTACTTAACATATTGTAAAGATGTCAATTCTTTCCACATTAATTTATGTAATTAATACAATCCCAGTCAAAATTCTAGGAGGTTATGTGTATATGTATGTGTGTGTAGAGTGATAAACTAATCCTAAAATTCATGTGGAAATACAAAAACCAAGAACACTCAAGATAATCTTGAAGAACAAATCTGGATAAGTTTGCACAACCATTTATCAATAATTACAGTAAATAATACTGTGTAAAACTGCCTCAGCTTAGACAGACTTATCTGTGGGACAGAAAAGAGAATCCACAAAGAGACTCACACATGTATGATTACTTTAACATAAGGGCTAAATGCTGGGCCACTTGAGTATTTATATAAAAAAGTAAATCTTGGGGCATCTGGGTGGCTTAGTTGGTTATGCTTTTGATTTTGGCTCAGGTCATGATCTCAGGGTCCTGGGGTTGAACCCCACATCAGGCTCCACACTCAGTGGAGAGTCTACTTGAGATTCTCTCTCCTTCTCCTTCTGGCTCCTCCTCCCCCATGCCCTCTCTCTCTCAAATAAATAAGTCTTCAAAAAGTAAATAATAAGTGAATCTTGATCTTTTCACATATGTAGAATAATCCATTGCAGCTAGATTCTAGAACAAAATGTAAAGGTAGGGTAATACAGCTTCTAGAATACAATAAAAGATGATTTCTTTGACTTTAGTGAAGGCAAAATTTCCTAACTAGGAGATAAAAAGCACTAAGCATAAAGGAAAATATTAGTAAGTTGAATTTCATTAAGATAAAGAAGTTTCTTAACTGAGAGATACAAACTTCCAGATAAAAAATAAGCCACAGAGATGAAGAAGTACAGCATAGGGAATATGTTAAAAACTTAAGAAGTCTTCAGATCAAAAGACATCATTATAAGTTTAATGAAAGGCAAGTCATATAGTGGCGAAATATATTTGCAATACATTTATCTGGGAAAGGACTTATATCTGGAACATATAGTGAAAAGATAACCCAGCTTTAAAAAAAAAAAAAAGGAGCAAAAGACTTGAAGTATCATTTCACAAAACAGTGTGTCCGAAAAGCCAATACACTTCTGAAAAGACGCTTGATACTACTAGTATCGAGGAAATGGAAATTAAAACCACAAATTAACCGTACCTGCATTCTCCTAGAAAGGTTAAAATAGAAAAAAAATAAAGTGCAGGGAAGAAAAAAAAATGCAATACCAAGTATTGAGAAGATATGGAGAAAGAGAAACTCTCATACATTAGAATTATTATTTGATAATATCTTTTAAAACTGACATACATATTACTAACAGTCCAACAATTTCACCCCCCCCCCAAAAAAAATGCACACACAGATAAAAATGTACACAGTGGCATTATTTCTAATAAGGAGTAACATTAAAAAAAATAGCAACAACCCAAATGTTTGTCAACAGGAGACTAGATAAATAAATAGAAGTATATTCATGCAATGGGATTTTATATAGCATTGGTAATGAACGAACTACAACTACATTCAGCAACAGGATGGATTTCACCAAGATAACACTAACTTAAACACGAAGCAAAAACTCTAGACACACGGGAGTTACCTTGAAAAGAGGTGACCATAAAAGGCACTACGGAAACTTCTGTTGTATTGATAACATGTTATTCTTCATCTGGCTGGTGATTGCTTGGATATGTCACTCTGTAAAAATGTCTTATTTTGTACATTGGAGATTTATGCATTTTTATGCATGCTATAATGCAGTCATTGGAAGTGAGAAATAATCAAGGGTAATGGAAATATAGTACTTTTGCTGTGGAGGATAAAATCATCTGGGTGAGAACACTAGCACTGACTCTATGTGTTGACAAGCAAAAAAGTCTGACTGAAACCTGGAGAAATATACTTGGTCAACTTTTGTAAGGCACCAGACTTCATTTCCATGCTAAACTCTCTTACATAGCCCAGAACTGAGTAATGTTGTGGTAGATAAAAACAAAAAAATCTTATAACCTGAATCATTTTTTTTCACAAATCTTAGCGAAAAGTCAAGGTATACACACCCCAAAGAAAGAATGGTCCTAGTAGGGTTTTTTGAAGACATGGTTATATAGAAGAGGTTGTAATATACAGATATCATGAAAATAGAGTAATCAGTATCAGAGGAATAAGGGCAAAATTCACAGGGTATTGAGCGGGCCTCTGGATGTAAAATATCATAGGGCTACAATTTTTAGTTTGACCAGTAGGATTTGTATCTGGTCACAAGGATCCCTTGGAAAATATTAGTTTGTCTGACGGTCTGTAATAGGGAAGTTTCATTCTATATTGCTTTTTTTGTGTGGACTTTTTTTAATAGCATATACAGTAGATAAGTTGAGCCACTTTTTTTAAAAAAATAAAATTCAGTTTCCTTCCCTTGGACTCAGTGAAGAAGGATGTGGGCTGAGTGGCATAAAGTGGTGGCTAAAAAAAATGTGCCTTGCTGTCGTGGTCACTCTGGAACATCACTCTGTCTTCCCCAGGCTCTGCAGAATGGCACTGAGAGTTCATTTAAAGCTGGAAAGACCAGAAGGTCAAACTTTAAAAGGACCCCTCATGGCAGATTTTAAGACCAGAGGTTGCTTTTATTTATTTATTTTCAAACTGCATTGGCAAAAAGAGTTAATTTCCCCAGAACCTTAAAGCACCAGATGGGTCTGCACCTTCCAAGGACTCTTTTTTTTTTTCTTTAAAAGCACAATTGTTGTTCAGTTTCTCTCAGGTGCAGATTCATTAGCTCTTGACTGGCTCTCCTTGTTTGCCGACTACTTGTGGAAAAAGCCATTTACCCTGGTGAATGTCAAGGTTAGTGCAAACCGTCCTTGCCATCAGTCTCTCTGGCAGAAGGTCAGGGATAAGCTTTCCTCAAATGGGCAGCGTCAAACAAAGCAGAGACAGACTTAACTCACCAAAAGAAAGAAAGGAGGCCTGCTCCGGGCTTGATAAACATTCCTGTGGGCTTTGAGGACAAAAGATTAACTCCTCCTTTGCCACTTCAAGAAATGCTCCCTGGAAGATGCCTTGTAATAGCTGGATATTTTCGAGCATGTGACATATGTTTACAAAGTAATAAACAACTATCTGGATCCATGTGTTCGTCTATCTCCATTTGCATATCTACATGTCTATCCATCATTTTGTTTGTTTAAAAAAGTACTGTAACTTTCCAAGTGTCCACACTGGAAGAACATTCCACCACCCTAGCCTTGTTCTAGTTGATTTTTTTTTTTTTTTTTTGGTAATTTCTCCCCTCAGGTTACTTTCGTAGACAAGTTGTAAAGCACACATGACCAAGAGCTGCCATGGTCTAAAATAGTTAGATCTTAACTTATTGTCATGGGATGATCCAATCTTGAAGTTTGGAAGGAACTGCAACCTTCATTGGGAGTGACCCAAACCACCCCTGCCTGACAGGAAGGCTGTTCTGAGGGGGAAGGTCTCATTGCTACAAAGAAAGCTTCGCTTTATGTTTCTTAAAATCCATCTCCTTGGAAGTGTAACCAGTTGGTTCAAGTTTTGCCCTCTAGTCCGGTAAAGAGGGCCAGCCCTTCCTCAACACAACAGCTTTCCAAATATTTGTTCAGAGTAATCACGCAACATTCTTCTCTTGGCTTACTATCCCATTTCTGACACGAGTTGACTGCCTGGCAAAGCATTCTGCTCTTTGGGCTCCTCTGAATGACCACTAGTTTTTGCAATGTATCCTCAAACTGTGAGATCCAGAACCATGTGCTTCACGTGTATTTAGGTATAATATATATTTTGATACATTATGTCAATGCGTAAATATATATATATATATATATATATATACATATGTATATATATATTTACAATTCTTCCCACATTGATTTACTGAGGAATCCATTAATACCAAAAAGACTTTTGGTAAAATGATAGCCAAGAAGACTTGTTTTCGTATTTCTGTATTCCAATCACAAATCACACACCAGGTATATGTTTTTAGTCACTGTATCAAATTTTTAACTTAATTGTTTGCAACCCACACTCAGCCATCTGTTATATTAACATTTGAAAGCCCATTGTTATTCTTACAGAAAAGTACTGGGGATCCTATATACTATTCTCTTGGGCACACCATTTGCTCTACTCGCTCTTACTATTTTTCCCTGAGAGTTTTGGTGTGCAATTTTGCTTCTCTATTTCAGTTATCTTCAGAAAGCTTGGTCAAATCACTAGGTTATCATCCCCTGCATAATTCTAATGACCTACACACCTTTCCAACAAAACAAGTCCTGCTCTTTGAAATGGATCATCACTTATCTCGCCAAACTCAATACCATTAGAAGTACTCGTGGGTACATTCATCCCACATGAATTAGAAATGGGACATCCGTGAGGTGCCACTTTCATCCTGTGCATTTTGTCTCTTGTATATATGACCTTGATTTTGCTCTCTTACAACTCTTCCAAATCTTTTACTTGGACTTCAATCCCACAAATTTTTTTCCAGCCTTTCTAGAATTCCTCATATCTTATAATGATCTGAAAAATTAAAAAGAGTTCCTTCTTTTTCTTTTCCTCTTTACCTTTGCCTCTGGCAAGGAGACAAACTATTTCTAACACAAGCAACAGCTGAGTACTTGAGGGAGGAAAACTAAGCTAGAACACCAAGTATGCTTCCTGCAGTGCCCACACTTTCTGGATGTCCAGAGGAGCTACTGTTCCATGTGGCTTCTCCCAGAAACTGTCTCATAAGCTGTCATGGTAGACTGCCTGCTTGTCTTGTGTATTCACTCCTGAATTACTTGATTTTTGTTTAAGTCAGCCTTGTGTCTCTACCATCCAACCATACTCTTTTTCCCCACCACCACCACCTTCCAAGGTCTTGTAGCATTTGATACTAACTTCTACTACTGAATGCCAGTCTCACCTTTTAAAAAAAAAAAAATCTCTAAAAATCCCAAGCACTTTAGAAGGCTTTTCTCTTGAGTTTTTCATCTTTTGTAGAAAGGCTCCTGTTTTTCTACCTGCATTTACCCCCTGTCCCCAGCTCTCACCATACTGTTTAGATACTTCACAACTTAGACCTAGAAACCTGTAATAACTTTCAAACTAGTCTACTTGCCCCTAGATTCAAAATGCCCATTCTCCTATGTGCAAGCACAAAATTTACTTTTGTGTTTATATCCTGACTCAAAATCTCTGAGTTTTTCCAGGGTGTATCAAAAAAAGCTTCATCTCTTTAGCTAGACTATTCTGGTTGCAAAACAACTACAAGCACAATAAGACTTACGTTTGAAAAATATAGGCTGCGTTATAATAAACATAAATTAAGCCACACTGATTTCCTTTATAATTATTCTTCTCCTTAAAAGGAGTCTTCCCATTATTCAAGTTTAACAAGAATGATCCATTTAGAAGTGTACAGACCATAATAAGCCCCATGTAAAGATCTGTCCATTTAGATAATCCCAGAATATGCATCTAAAGATATGGAATGTGTCCAGGAAGTGCCAAGAAGGAAAGAGTTCTAAGCTGAGTTTATTGTTATCTTTTATTCTAGTGACCCTCATTGCTGCAAGTCTTCACTGGGCCCTTTGGTGCTGTGTGCTGAGGTCCCCAAATGTTCGTCTTCATCCCCTCTCCCACTATTGATGGCATAATCTGCACAGGTCGTGAGGGGAGAGGCTCACTCAGAGACTGCACCTGCTAAAAGGAGGAAAATCAATTTTCATCATCCAAAAATACAGAACTGCTGGCACACAAACTAGTTGCTCAAGGTCCCTAGGGTTTAGAAGGGGAGTCCCACTAAGAAAGACATATGCTTGGAACAGAAGTCAATACTCTCTCCATGTAGCCAGAATAATAAGGGAAGTGGGGAATGAAGAGGTGGAGGATAGAATGTTGCCATGCAGTCCCCCAATTCTGCAATAAATATCAGATGGAATATAGAGCCAATATTAGGTGGGGATCTTTCTGAGAGTAATCTATATATTTTGATATTCTAAATGTTCTCAAATGCTAAATTCAGCTGACAGGTATAACCTATTGTGATTTACTTTTTACTGTGTTTTTACTATCCTTTACCACTTTTCATTACTATTTTTTCCTATGGGATTCTTATTTTATAATTGGTATTTTGAGTTGGAATTTTATAATTTGATACCAGAGATGATTTGTGGGGAGACACAAAACATAGATTTGCATTATTGAAAGATAGTCTCACAAAGCGGCTGATAAAACCACAAGCCCATATACCTTGACACACTTGAGTGTTACAGCATATTCGTAATTCATATTTTAATTACACAAGCAACGCCCAAACACCCATTTGCTTTATAAGTTGAAACAATATGTAGCTTAATGAATCAAAAGAGTAAAAAATCTGATTTCACATGTCCGCAATCTGATTCCTCTCCACAGAACTAGTCACTGTAACCATTATCACTTAAGGGTGTCTTCCTGATTTTGTACTATTAATTTATATGAAATAGATAGTCATATATGTGTTTAACATATAAATAAATGGTTTACCTTTGCATAAATAGGGCAGGACTCAATTCTGTTCTATAAGTTTTCCACTTAATAATTTTTTGAATATCTTTCTATTTCAGTATTTGTAAACCCACTTTATTCTTTTAGATTTCTAAATAGTTTTCCATAACACAGAGGAACTTAATTCATAAAATATTTGATTATTGCAATTTGTTAGCGTCATTTACCCCCAATTTTCCTCAAATACCAAAATTAAAAAAAAAAAAAAGGCCACAATGAATATCCTTTTACTTGCTTCTTTTTGTTTTGTAAGCATTGCTCAAGAGTAAAAACTGAAAAGTGGGAATTCTAGGTCAAAGCCTTGAGAATTCTGATAGAAACTGAAACTGTCCCTCTGTAAGGGGTAACTACATTCACCTTACTACTGATGGTTTGCATTTCCCTATACATGGTCAAATACTGTATAATGTTTTTAATCCTTTAAAGTGTTCTTATGACTTTTGTTTAAAATTTCAGTGGTCTATTTAAATTTATCTGTCATTTCCACTCATTTCAGTGTTAAACTGACTATTCATTTTTGGGGATGGGGGACAATATATTGAGATATATTCTTTTCTTGTTGAGTCTCTCCTCCACTGCTCCCCTGCAACATATAGAAAGATAGATGGTAGAGGATAGACAGATGATAGTGCTTGCTCCTTTTTATATATTTCAGTTATTTTCTTTCAGCGTGTCATTTGTTTTATTTTCTTAGCCTACAGAATCTTCTCATACAGAAGATTTAATTTCTATGTCATAAAATGTATCAGTCTGTCTTTTGCAGATTCTGGTTTCTTTTTTTTTTTTCTTTCCTGCTCTGGAAAGCATTCTCAACACCAAGTTTTAAAATAACTGTCCTAAATTTTCTCCTTCAAAATCTTTATTGTCCTTTTTATATGCTTAAAAAAAACTCGTGCCTTCATAATTTTATTCAAATATTTATTGAAAATGGGTACTGATTTATATGAAAGATATTTTTCTCTATTGAGATGATCATATATTATTTCTTTTAATCTATTAATTACTTAATTATACCAATACACTTTTCTCACATCAAACCATTCTTGCATTTCTGAAATTTATTTTCCTTGTTCAGGATTTAGTATTATCTATTAGTGGATAAAATTTGCTTTATTTGATGTATTTATCTTTGATATACTTGCTTACCTTTGCATCTAGTCTTAATAATAAGGTTGACTTTTAGTTATGTTTCTTGTTTTTCATATTGTTTCTCTCTTGTTTGGGAATTAAATGTACAAATATTATAGAACAGATTCAGAAAGTTCTCTTCATTTTTTTTCTCCATTCTGGAATATCTTTATAATGCATGGTTTTCAAATTAGAGAGGCAGACAAACCATGAGAGACTCCTAACTCTGGGAAACAAACAGTTTGTTTGCGGAAGGGGAGGTGGGGGCGGGGGGATGAGATAACTGGGTGATAGGCACTAAGGGGGGCACATGATGAGATGAGCACTGGGTTGGCAAATTGAATTTAAATTTAAAGATTTTTTAAAATAATGCATTTTATTGAGACTTCAGAGAATATAGTTAACTATTTAAGCATTTTAAGAAATTCATATATTAGAAAAATAGAGAAGTGTACAAAATATACTTTGTAGCTCAATTATGATCCTAAAGTGAACCTCCATGTAATTTCCATCCACATCATGAGATGGACTACCAACTAGGACCCAAGATGATCTCCTTTCATGCTTTCTTTGTTACTGCACTCCTCTTCTGCCTCAAGTGCAATCTATATCTTAAGTTTGAACATTATAGTTTAGTTTTCCTTGCTTTTGAACTATATATAAGTGATATCATATAGTGTCCCCTTTCATGTGTAATTTCCGTTGCTCAACATTATGTTTGTGAATTAATTCATGCTTCAGTATGTAGCAAAATTACCATCCATTTCATTGCTGTATACTATCTCATTTTACAGATACATTGTGATTTACTCATCTAAAGTTACTTCATCCACTGCTGTAAAATGACTATTTTAAACTATTAACATCCTTTGATGCGTCTTGGTTCATATGAGAATGCATTTCTGTTGGGTATCCCAAGGAGTAGAATTGCTTTAGCAGATAATGCCAACAGATATAACTACTGACATTCCCAGCAGTAGTGACCAGCAGCGGTGGTCATTTTATTTTTGCTACAGCTTTTCATTATGTCCTCTTAATTTTAATTAGTTTAAGAATATATACCAATATCTCAGTTATTCCATTTACATTTTCGTGTTTTGAGCATCTTTTCATATGGTTTTTGGTAATTTAGATACTCTCTTTTTGAAGTGTCCAGTCAAGTTCCCAACCCTTATGGAGGTGGGAGGTTCTGTGTTTTATATAAACTTTATTATCTACAACTCAGATAAAATTGATTTTGTTATTGATGTGAGGTAAGGGTCAAAATTCCTTTTCTTCCTTGTATGAATATCCAGTTGAAGTACCAAAGTTTACTGAAAAGATTGTTCATTCTTAACTCCTCTACAGGGATCTCCATCACAAATGAAGTCTCCTTATACGTGTGTAACTAGTCCTGAATCTGTTCTATGTCATAAGTATATTTGTCAATATCACATAGTTTTCATTACTATAGCTTCATTATAAGTTTGATGTCTAATGGGACAAGTCCTAGCAGATATTCTTTTTTTTTTTTTCCTAGCAGATATTCTTAACCCTTTTCCACATAAGTTTTAGAATCAGTGTGTCAATTTCCATGATGCGATCTATTAGAAAATTTGTTTGGGATGTATTGAATCTAAATATCAATTTGGGAGAATTGATATTTTTATAATCTAACCAATGAACATTCTATTTCCTCTATTTAGAACTGCTTTCTTTTCTCTTAATATCATTTTATCATTTTCTGTGTAGACGTTGTACATACCTTCCGTTACATTTGCATTAAATAAATTCTAATTTTATGCATTGAAATGGGTTCTTCTGGTATATTTCAATTTCTCTTAATTTTGTGAGGCTACTATACAGAAATATATTTTTTGCTACACCAATTTATTAATTCCAACAATTCATCTAAAAATACTTTAAGTGTTTATGATTATAGTCATATCATCTTTAATAAAGAAGATTTTAATTCTCTCATTTCTTATTTTTTTAGTTTCATTTTATATCCCATTTCCCTGAAAAGGAATTCTAGTAAAACGTTAAATAGTACTGGTAGTCATCTTCAAATCATTCCTAGTCTTGAATACTTTTCAATATTTTATCAAAGTTAGTGGTAAGTATGATATTTGCTGCAAGTGTATTTATAATTACATTTTATCAGACAAAGTAAATTCCTTTCTGTTCGGACTTTGCTAAGTTTTGCTTATGTGTTTGTTTTAATCATAAAGGGCAAGTTTCTAAAATTGTCTTTCCTGAATTTATTAAAAAATATGTTTTTATTTTCCTTTACTGTGTTGATGTGGCAAATTACATTAATTAATTTTCTAATGTTAAATTTTGCATTTTTGGAATAAAACCAACTTTATCATGAAATATGACCTTTTTAATTTATTGCTGCATTCAGTTTGCTTCTTTTTTATTTAGAAACTTTTATCCATGTTTATAAGAGAAATTGACCTGTAACAGTCTTTTTCATAATTGTCAGTTTTGGCATAGAGGTTATGCATGCTACATAAACTGAGTTGGAAGTGTTCTCTAATTTTGTATTTGTTTTCTCTGAAAGAGGATGCTTAAGATTTTCATGATTTTCTCTTCAAGTAACTGGTAAAATTCACTTAAGAAGCCATCTGGTCATGGTGTATTTTATTTTCTGTAGAAGGCATCTAATAAGGAAGTCATTTTTGCTTAACAGTTAGGTACACTTAAGTGTTTTATTTCTTCTTATTTTCATTTTTGTAAGAGGAATTTTCCATAAGAATTTGTGCACCGAATGTTGTATTTTTAAATGTCTAGAATAAATTTGTTCATAACATAAGCTGTATTATTTGTAAGATCTTTAGTCTTTTTTTCCTTTGCTGATTTTGATCTTCTCTCTCTCATGTTTCATTCAAAAACTAAAACTTAGCAATTTTGTAAACATTTCAAAGAATTAACAGTTGGCTTTGTTGCATGTTTGTTTTCTATTTCTTTAAATTGTGCTGTATTTGTAATTTTCTTCCTTTTATTTTCTTTGGGTTTCACACCTCTTCTTTTGCCCTGTTTTCTTTACATGGGTGGTCAAATGATTTTTTAATCTTTATTACCTTCTTACCTCTGTATTTAAATCTCTATTGTTCTAAATTTCCTGAGCCACAATCTCCAAGTGTTATTTTCATTGTCACTCATAAATTTATAATTTCCTCTGTAATTTCTTTTTTGGCTCAAAATCTATTTAGAAGGATACTTCTTAATTTCCAAATGTATGGGAATTTACTAGTTATCTTTTTGTTTTTGTTTTCCTGCTTAATTTGCTCTGTGGTCAGAGAACATATTCAACATAACTGCAATCCTTTGAAATTTATTTAGACTTTCTCTATGAATCGACAGATAATCTATTTTGGTTAACATTCCATATGCACTTCATATGGATTCATATTCTGCATATGTTGGATGCAGTATTCTATATCAGTCACATCATGTTTGTTAATTGTGTTATACAAATATTCTATATTCTGTCTTCTTTCTGTTTTATTCTCTGGTTGGTTTTATCAGTTAATTTAGAAGTGTGTTAAAATGTATTACTAAGATTGTAGATTTACTAGGACTTTTTTTGTAGTAGTTTGTCAGTTATATTTGTTTTATATATTTGAGTATTTGTTAGGTAAATATACAAATTTAGGATTCTGATTCCTTCCTGGGGAATTGAACCTTTTGCCATTGTGAAATGTTCTTCTTAATCTCTATTAATGATTTTTGCCTTGAAGTCTTTGATAATAATATAGTTACAGAGCCTGCCTTTTGCTTAATGATTGCATGGTATGCATTTTCTATTCTTTTAATTTTCACCTTTCTGTGTCCTTACATTTAAACTCTCTTAATTTGCCTTTAGGTGTTTTATTTTTTATTTAGGCTGACAATTTTGCATTTTTTAGAGGGGTAGGTCTATTTATAGCTAAAACAGCAACTGATGTAATTTGTTTTCAAATGTAAAGTCTTACTATTTGCTCTAGGTTTGTCTTACTTCTTTGAATTTTTTTTTCCTTTTGACCTAATTTTGTATTAAATGGAGTTTTAAAAAACTGTTTATTTCTTCCATTACCTGACATTATTTACCTTTGATTTTTTTAGTATGACACTAAAGATTAGAACAGAAGTTCTTAACATATAAGAAGTTGATATAAAATGGTACTTTTTTTTTCTAGGCATTTCAAGGACCTCAAGACACTTTAATTCCACTTCCCAGTCTCAGATCTTATAAGCTGGTATTGTTGTATATTTTGATTCTGTGTGTGTGTGTGTAAAACCCTAAAACATATCATGAATTTGATTTTTACAGTCAACATTCATTTAGATGAACCCATGTTTACTGCTTTGTACTTTTCTCTCCTTCAGTTTTCTCTCCTTCATATAATAAATTATTTCACTTCCTTCTGAAGAATACCCTTTGGAATTTATTTAGCGTGTTACTGTTATAAACTTGTTTAAAAACTATTTTTCTGAAGATGTCTTTGTTTCAGAAAGAAAATTTCATTTATTATAAAATTCTAGGTTAACCTTTTTGTCTTTCAGCACTTTGCAGTTATTATTTCAATACCTTCTGGCTTCCATTGTTTCTGTTGTGAGGTCTGCTGTCCGTCAAGTTGTGGCTCCTTTGAAAGTAATCTGTCTTTTTGCCCAACTGCGTTTAAGATTTATTCAGTAGTTTTACCATGATAGGTGTGATTTTTCTCATAATTTGTTTCCTTGGGGCTCATGGGGATTCATTTGTAATTTGTTTTTATATTTCAGGTATTGTCTCTTCAAATAATACTTCTCAAACTGTCTTCTTTTCTTCTGGATATATCTTAGCATATATGGTAGAACCTCCCTTTTTTAATCTTTCCTCTCTTATATTTTCTTTCAGTCTGTTTCTCTGTGCGGTATCTATGACTTTTTTTTTTTTATCTGACCTGTGTACTAGGTTCCTATTTCTGTTTTCAAATGTACCTAATATGCTACTAAATCTGTATGTTGAACTTTCAATTGTGGTAATTATACCGTTCAATTCTAACATTTTCCTAAAAGTTTTAAAATAGTTATTTTTAGCATATAGTTATTTGCCATTATTTGTTCTCATCCCAGATTAGTGAATCAAGTATCAGTAAATGCTCTAGAATGCCCTAGACACTGGGCTTACCTCTCTGCATTTCTGACTTCTCTTGCATTTGGTCTGATAAGTTCTTAATGTCTTAATAGATCTCCAATGCCTTCAAGCACTTAAATATTTTATCTACATTATTCGGGGCTTTGCCCAACAGAATAGTTGGTTACACTAGTTATTCATCATTACCAGAGCTGGAAATCCAGAGTTGACTGACTTTCAGTGTCCTTCTATGATTAGTCAAGAATACACACACACACACACACACACACACACACACACAAACACACTCACACTCACTCATTAAAATATCCATATAAATAGAATAATTATTGCTTTAAATATGTTCAAGGTATTCTTTTGCTATTAAATATCTTTCATATCTGTAATTATATCCCCCTTCACAAATCAAATGTTTATGTAGTATTTTATTCTTAATCAGACTTGCCAAATTGTGATATATAGATAATATAGACATATTTTATGTCTTTTATGGAAACAGTTATCAATATCACTGATAAATTCTACTGTTACTTTTTTGGGGATACTATCTTATCTGGTTTGCGTATCAGGCTGAGATTAGCTTTATAAAATTAGCTGAGAGTTATTTCTTCCTCTTTTAGTTCCCAGAAGATATTGGGTAGAACATTTGCTGATTCTTGTTTAAATATTTAGTAGTGTCCTTCAGTGAGGCTATCTGGGCCTGAAAAATCCTTTTACAGAAGATTTTAACTTACAGATTCAATTTCCTCAATAGTTATAGGACTGTCCAAATTATCTGCTATATGTTGAGTGACTTGTGGTAGTTTGTTCTCTTTTAAAAGTTGATGTACTTCATCCAAATTCAAGTTTATGTATATAGAGTTGCCCATATTATTCCCTTATTATCCTTTTAAAGTCTGCAGAGCCTGTTATATCCTATTTCATCCTTGATATTGGTATATTATGTCTTCACTTTTTTTCCCAGTATTGTTAAAGGACTGTCAAGTTTATTGATCTTTTCCGAGAACCCAGCTCTTTGATTTTGTCCATTGTCTTCGTATTTTCAATTTATCTGACCTCTGTTATTATTTCCTTCTTCTTGCTGTTAATTTATTTTGCTCTTTTTTTCTGCTTTCTAGAGGTGGAAACTTAGATTATTGACTTGAGACTTTTTCTTTTTTCTGGTGTAATCATTTTCTGCTATTGCAGA
Organism: Vulpes vulpes; assembly: GCF_048418805.1. Lineage (NCBI taxonomy): Eukaryota > Metazoa > Chordata > Mammalia > Carnivora > Canidae > Vulpes > Vulpes vulpes. Next base: position 88,399,806 of record NC_132795.1, read on the forward strand.
AAGAAAGAGGAAAGCATGGATCCACTATCTCCCATCTTTCATTGTTAAGGATACTTAGTGGTCCCAAGATGTGTTAACTCTCTTTATGCACCATCACTGAGAGTTATGGGTTAGTACTTCCTGGAGTGTCAAAGAAATTCCTACTGGTATCCATGTGAAGGCAATAATTAGAGATTCTGTAGATTAGGGAGAGGTACTTGAGTGAAGCTTGTCATCTAAGCAGTGGTTGGAACAATAGGTGTGCATAAGAGGTGTTCAATATAATCTCAGTTCTCAGATTCCTTTCATCTTTCTTTCCTGCATCCTGAGCACACAGCTTCCATTCTCTACAGCTCCATGTGGTCAGAAAGTTACCATATTTTGAGGTGCCTAGGTGGCTCAATCAGCTAAGCAACAGATTCTTGATCTTGGCTCAGGTCATGATCTCAAGGTCCTGGGATCAAGCCCCGCAACAAGTTCCGCAACAAGTTCCGTGCTCAGCAGAGAGTCTTCTTGAGGATTCTCTCTCCTTCTTCCTCTGCTCTCCCCCCACTCGCACTCTCTCTGCTTTGAATTTCTGTTAACCCCTGCATAAAATATTTCCAAATCTTTATGTCAGCTGCTAAGAAGAGGCCACCTATGCTCATTTGGATACCATATTCAATTGTTTTAGGTTTATTTATTTATTTGAATGAGAGAGAGGAAGAGAGAGAGTGGGGGACAAGCAGAGAAAGACAGTCTTCAAAGCAGACTCCCCACTGAGGGGGGAGCCCATTTGGGGCTCTATCCCAGGACTCATTAGATCATGACTTGAGCCAAAACTAAGAGTTGGATGCTTAACCAATTGAGCTACCCACACGCCCTCATTTTTTTTCACAAAATATCTGCAAACAAAAAATAAACATATTTTTGTACTCTTTTAAGAATGGTACAGAGCCAGGTATTAAGCCCTTTTATTCCCACTTTCTCTCTCTGAGTCATCCTCTGTGCTAACTGAAAATGGAGACAGGCAAAAGACAGGCAGTGTACAAATAAAGGAGAAGAATCAAAAGGCCTGAAGAAAGACACATGGATCCCTGCCTCTTACAAATCAGGAATGGTCAACATCTACCTCAAGACTATTGACTGGCCTGGTTCCTCCCTCAATCTTATCCAAGTGACATTTATTTTAATAACAAGTTAAACTCATTATGTGAATTGCACAATTCTATTAGAATATTGTTATCCCATGTAAATGCCATTAGTTCCACAAATGAACTACTCTATGTGAAACTGCTTAGAAAACTATAAAGCACTTCACAAATGGAAGAAAAATTCTAATGTCCGAGAGAGAAAAACATTATACTAAACTGAAACCATAAAATGCTGAAGTACTCACTGATGCAGCTCCAATTCACAACTTCACTCTTTTTGTGTGTAAGGTAAAGGGAAGCAAAGTGTTTTCTTTATAAGTTCTATTTCTATAACTAAAATTCTTCTACAACTAACATGTAATTTTATTTTTTTATTTGTTTTCCCAGCTTATTCAACATATTTTATATCCCTTCTGTCTTCTTAGAAGTGCCACTTTGTTGAAGGGGGAGGTGGGGTTTTTCAGGAAGTTTTAAAATGTGCTGTTAATGAATGAATGGACAACTAATTACTTGCTAAATGCATTAACTCAAATCTGGGTCTGAAATTGCTTCAGAATTTAGGACATATGTGCACAACCTTGCTTATTTTGCAGGGGGCATGATACATGGATTTCCATTTGTATATGAAAATGTTTTTTCCCTTTTTTTACACAAACCTGTACATACACACACACACACACACACACACACACACATATACCTCTCTGCAGGCTCACTTTTCAAACTATATTATTAAAAAAAGATAAATTTCTTAATTATACTACTCATACATTGATTTCATTCTTTTTCACTTATCCTCTCTATCTCCCACCTCTCTCTCTCTCTCTCTCTCTCTCTCTCTCACACACACACACACCCCAGATGTGATCTATGCACATAGGTAGGATTATAAATGAACTATATACCAATTGAACAAACACAGCTTCCATTCAATGGATCACAATAGTAATTATTCCCCTAATCTAGCTGATTTCTAAAAATCCTTTTACTTCTGTTTTCTCAAACCTTATTTCTCCCTACTAAATAGGAGGCCTACCGGAGTATTTTTCTCTCAGTATAAAGACTGGATTTTTACTTTAGTTCAAACAAGAACTCTGGTATAAACTGTCTTTTAATAGCAATGATAATTTTAGGGGTCCATCCATACATATTTTGAATATATAATGATTTTCTCTGATGGAAATTAGCCGGCATTAGGGTTCCATTAGCATTCATATTCACAGATAAGTATTAACATTTTCCTGGACATTTTTAAAAACTTAGTTGCTACATGATGGCACTGCCAAAAATAGGACCTCTCCCACTAAGCTCTCCCCTTTGGGGAAGATCTTCCTAGAACTTAACATCAGTCTTTCTATTAAGCAGAATTCCCAGCTTATACTAGTCCAGTATCTTTTACCTGGGAATAAGCACACGATCATTCTGGGAACAAATCAGAGCCCTCTCTGTTTTCTATTTTTCCTAAAATTGAACTAAAACACGCACACACACACACACACACACACAGAGGAACTGTTTCTCATATGGTCACAAGGGTGTGAAGATGTAAGTCTACAATATGGAGAAAAAGCCCCTCCACGGTAGGAAAGAATAAACCCAGCAGGCAGAAAGAAACATGCATAATAGGGGGATGGAGGAGAGGGAGAGAAAGAGATGCCAGCACTAGAGTCTCAGGACCAAGGTATCCCTGAGATTCCCCTCCCCTTTCCGTTCTTTGTTTATGGAAATAAATACATGCTTCTTTTGTGTCTCATTTATTTTGTTACTCTGTCATTAGAAGTCAAAGAGTCCTTATAGTTTACAATTATAAAGGATATGAAAATTATTCTTCCCTATATTTTTTTCCCCATTTATGATCTGCTTCCTGACCTCCCTTCCATTTGCTAATTCACCGCTCTTTTGGGGCTTGTCCAGGAAAATAGCAGGAATAAAATGGGGGGTGGAAATCAAAGAGAATAAAATAAAAAGAGGAAAAAAAGCAGAGAACCAAATGATATTTCCCCTTATAGTTTACAGCTCTGAAGTCATCTTAGTCCATTCAGAAGTGGGAAGCGATAATTAAAAATCAAAGAAGTAGGGCATCATGCCTACCCCGCCGATTCATAGTTCCTAAGCTCGAGCTCTGTAGATATTTCCTCAGGGCCTCCCTCCATAGCATTTCAACCTAAGAGATTTAGTAATATTTCTTTTTAGACTCCTTCCTGTACTCATGCAGTTGCCGGTACCCACACGGCTGCTGAGGGCTCCATAGGCCTCCACAGAGGTACCCCACTTGTTTCAGGCAGCTCCCTGCCCACCAAATCTTTATCCCGGTTCCATCTCCCCTTTTCACCCTCTTGCACCACAAAGTCTTAAAACTTTGTCTTTTTATATCCTTCTTTATTCTCCCCCAATTAAAACATATTAGCTTTGTAGCCTATTCCCTTAGGGGTCCACTCAGTGACCAGCTGGCACTTATTTGGTCAGGTATAGCTAGGATGTTACTGGTTGATAATAGATTAATATTTTATTCTCCCAGAGAACATTTACATTTTTATGGTGGCCTCAAGCAAAAGGTGTTAACCACATGGGGATGTCTGGTGTAGGAGTGCAACAAATATATGGGAACGGATGGTATTTTAGCATCCCTCAACTCACATCATGTACACACTGGCATGTCTACAATCTGGGCAGTCCTGCCCTTTGGGGTGATTCCATCTCTACCACCAAAGAGCTTTCTTTTCTGTAGGAACCATTTGCCTTCCTCTCCCCCAAGTGACCTTCTCTTTCCTCCCTCTGGCTGATACCACTGTTCACCTTCCTTTGCTCTATTATTGCTTTTACCAGTGTCTATAGTTTTATTAACTCAGTAAATTTAGATTCTCTTAAAGAGCACATCAAAAGTTCAAGCCATGCCACACAGCCCTAGAAACAGTTCTTGAAACAGAAATGATGACTCCAAAGTTATTTCAGGTAAGAACTAGCAAATGTCATCAGAATGTTCCTGGTCATTTTATTAGCTTTAATTGAATACTTCCCCCAGAATCTACGGTTTACTGGGACCAAAGATAATATGGGAATGTTAAATGGCACGAACAGGGCTCACGAGAAAGGCAGTATGGGCAATGACATTAAAATTTTGGTGCCGCAACTTAAGCAGAGCCTTGAAAAATAAAAACGTGTCTTCGGAAGGGTGCTGAGAAGAGCTAAGAAAACCAGGCTCCATGAGCACTAGAGGCATGGCAGTGAAGAAGGATGGAGACATGGAAGCTGTTCTCAAGTTCTAGAAGTACACTACGTAAGAGGGAGAGCAGAGTTATTGTGGATTGCCTCACAGGACAAACGTACAGTGCGTAGTGAGTTAAAATCACAAAGAGGAGGATTTTTTTTCTCATTTTCAGGGAGACCCTCTAACAAATGGTGTTGTCCAGCAGTGGAGTGAGCTGCCTGCCAGTCATTACCGGTAATATTTGGAAAGGGACTAAATGGCATTGTAGGAGAGCTTCCTGCACTTTTAAGCTAGAGAATTTCTGAGAGTCCTTAACCACTTGATTCCACCATTTCCGTACGACCATCAGCACTAGATTAGCTGGGCTGACCTATGCAGGCAGTGTCAGGTTTTTGCGTGAGATCTGGGAAGAGGGAGAGGGAGTGGGAAACAGCACAAGAGTCAGAGGAGGCGGCACTTCCAACCTGTCACCTGTTGGCTGTTTTCATCCTTTGATTGGCTTCAGCCTGTTGGCTACTCACCTGCCCATCTATTCTCTAAATGAAGTACTCCAGCAATTGAGTTCAATTCAACAAGCACCGATGCTGTGCTGCTATAAATCATCAGTCCCTTCCTCCCCGAGCCCTTCAGTGGAAGGAGTAATTGGTTAATTGCCAGAGTTGTTAACAAGAATTAAGAATTCAAGGGAATTGGCTAGGAATGCAGATCCACTGCAATATGGTTAGAACAAATGTGTTTGTAAAGGGGCAGAAATTTAGAAATATGCACACCTAAGTCAAAATCAATGAGTTTTAAAGTCCTTTATAAAAAATGCCTGAGACTCACTGGGTCAGTGTTCTCTTCTTTGAGGGGCCAGCACTCTAAAAACTGCTTCCGTCTTCATTCCTTTCACTCTCACCTTTCAGCTGCAGAATCTGAAGCACTCTCCATAGTCCCTCTTTCTGTGTTCTCTTCCAACAGAGGCTTTTCCCCTTGCTTCACTCAGTCTGCACACCCCACTTCTTTTTTGAGACAATCATCCCATCTCACATACTTCGATTTCTTCTACCAAATGAATATGAAGAGTAATTTTCATAAAGGATGAGACAAAATGTAACATACCACTACCCATAAGGTCCACCTCCACGGATATGTGCCTCCTAGGGACATGAATCTGCCTTGGCAAGTGCAGGCTGTATACCAGCTCCAGGCTGAGCGGGAGTCCTGGGCATTGCTGGGGATCCTGCACATAATCTAGATATTTTAAGCAGCAATAAATCTAACACCACCCATTCTTATGTTTACACACCATTTTATGTTTCTCAAAGTATTCCCTTTGTTTTATTTGCCTTGCTGACAGTATAAAATGCATAGAACAAGTGTGATGAGTCCTGTTTCCAAGATGAATACGTTGAGACAAGGTAGTTAAGTTATAAAGGCAGAATATAATCTCTAGATTTCCTATCTCCCACATTCTGCTATGACACTTTCCATATCCTATCATCACTAATAGGTTAACCTTGCTGCTCCAAAAATCTGACGTGCCCATTGTTTTGTAATCATGAGCTCTCATTAGAATTGTGCATAGAGTAGGGAGTGTGTGTGTGTGTGTGTGTGTGTGTGTGTGTGTGTGAGTGTTGGAGGAACTGTGGAACATAGGGCTTGGGGGCGATCTGGAGCTAGTCCAGTGTACACTTCTAGAGTAGATACGGAAACAAATCCAAGAGAAGCAAAGGTAAAAACATGTTAGTAGATTTACAGAGTGGTAGTTTCCATTTTCCAAATGGTCAGAGGTGGGAGGCATATGTTTCAGTCATCATAAAACCAAGGCATCTTATCTAGAAAGGATTTTTGAAGAGAATTTGATAAAAGCGAAGTAATGTATCACCAAAGCTGCTGAAATGCAAATAAGTTGAGGCACATACAGGCGTTGTACCAGTGAAAACTGAGGTGCCATGGCCCATTCAAGTAGCAGGCCAGGAACAGAAAACACTCAAGGGAGAGACTATTGTTACATAATATAAAATTAAGTTGCAGGGTTCTCATAAATTGCCATATATATATATATATGTCGCATATGTTATATAACATACAGGAGTGGAACTCTGACAGAATGAACTGATTAATAAGAGAATTCCAAGTAGAGGTGACTAAGTACAATGGTTTTTTTCAGCTGCTGAAGATTATTACATTTGTTCATACAGAAGCAGATGTAATCATAGGTCCAGATTTTCTAAAATTGTCCCGGTTTGGTGTCATTTTTAAAAAGTTGCTTGCTAAAGAGAAAACCAATTGTGAAACATTTTATAACCATGTGTATTAATCTGCTCTGCGCACTGTAACAAAATCCCATAGACTGGGTGGCTTAAACAATAGAAATGTATTTCCCACAGTTCTGGAGGCCTTGAGGGTGCCAGCCTGGTTCAGTTCTGGCAAGAATCCTCTTCCTGCTTTGCAGATGGCCATCTACTCGCCATATCCTCACATGTCCAAGTGAGAGAAAGAGAAAGCAAGCTCTCTAGTGTCTCTTTTTCTAAGGGTGCTAATCCCAACCTGATAGTTCCACCCTCAGGACCTAATTATCTCTCAAAGGCCCCATTTCCAAATATCATCACTTTAAGGACTGGGGTTTCACCATATGAATTCTGAGGAAGCACAAATATTGAGTCCACAACAACATGTAGGTCTTTTCAAATAATAACTCTTCAAATTAGAAAAATCCTTTCCCAGACCTCATATCCTAACTTTAGCAGATAATATTTTAATTTAAATAAGAAGACTAGTGTATCTCTTTTAAAAGTGTCTAAGATCTGGAGTAAAGGGACTAGATGGAAGAAATGAGGGGTCTCCGGGCCCAGCGAGACCCAGTAGGAATAGGAGGGGAGGACAACACGGCACTGGAATACATCTACTTCGAATAGATATTGTCTGAGCTGGGCATAATGTGTCAGGTTATATTGGGGGACATAGGTATTGATACCCAGCATTCCTAAGGTATGAAGACCCAGCCTGGCATGGGGTTGTCTATGCCCTGGCTTTGGTAGCTCTCTGCCCCAGGCCAGCCTCCATGATAGTGGTCTCTTCATTTTGTGGAGAGCTCAGAGGATATAAGTTATTACTGTAGAAATCCTTTAGCTAAATTCTAAGTCTTTGGGCATAGACAATACTGATTAAAGCTCCTCTGATAGCAGATAGTACCAATGGAGAGGAAGGCCTTCTTGGCCACTTCTCCACAGACCCACTGCACAGCCTGTGGGCTCTCTGGGCTCCATGGTCTCATTCACTTCAGTGAAAAGCAGAGCTCAAAGGCACAGCAATATCCAGGCAAAGCCCAGACTACAGTGAGAGATGAGAGACAGTACGAACTTCCAGTCGAAACAGACTTCTTGATGGAAACTCCTACGAAAACTGGTTGGAATGCAGGCTGGTATGCTTTCAGGGAGGCAAAAAGCCTGTGTACTGGAGGCAGAGAAGTTGTGATGCTAGACAGAGGCTAATGAGAAAAGGGAAGATTTGGATTATAGCGTGAAAGCTCAATAAAAGTTAGTGATTTAACTGATTCACTGATGGCCTGACTGCATCACATCATCTCAGCGCTAAATACTGAATAAAGCCAGTCGGAGGAAGGAAATAACAAAGAATATGCACCTTTATGTTTGCTGCAGCATTATTTACAAAGGCCAAGATATGGAAGCTACCCAAGCATCAATCCATAGATGAATGGATAAAGAAGACGTGATATATACACACAGTGGAATATTACTCAGTCATGAAAAAGAATGACACTGTGTCATTTGCAACACATGGACAGACCTAAGGGTATATAACGCTAAGTGAAATAAATCAACCAGAGAAAGATAAATACCATATGATTTCACTCATATGTGGAATTTAAGGAAGAAACAAATGAGAGACAAACAAAAACCAGACTCTTAAACACAGGCAACAAACTGGTGGTTGCCAGAGGGGAGGTGTGTGGGGAGCAGTGAAATAAAGGGGCTTCGAGTGTACTTCTGATGAGCACTGAGAAATGGACAGAATTGCTGCGTTATACTGTACACCTGAACCTAATATAACACCATATGTCCATTATACTTTGATTTAAAAAATATATTGGCCTTCGTATCAGTTTATCTAAAAAAGAACTTTGAGAAATAGATGCCATAGCTAGAGATCGACTTTTGGCATATTGATCAGGATGGTTCGGTATCCACAAAATACTCAAATGTCCACTGGGAGGGAAGCAGAGGCCTGAACAATAAAACATTCTAATGCGAGAAACATCAGAGAAGAAAACCTTCACTTCAGAACCTCTCACTTTACTGGTTAGTGGTTAGCGGTCTGTTGTTGAGGAAACTTTATGCATCAATCTGGGTTTCATGTTTCTAAGAACCCCAATCAGTGCTTGTCATTTCTTTGCAGCCTCTTTTGCTGGAAGACCATGTTTTTCATTGAAGGATGTTTAGGGACTGCTTGCACGAGGCATGCTGGGCCACCCTACCTCATAGTTATCCTGTTTCATTTTACACAGAAGAAGATCCCAGATTCCAGCCCATTAGGGTTTATACCTGCTTTCTGTGTGTTCCTGAGTTTGCAATCTCTTTGATGCCTTGAAGTTTCCTTCTTTCTTTCTTTCTCTCTCTCTCTCTCTCTCTCTTTCTTTCTTCCTTTTTTTTTTTTACCTTGAAGTTTCTGAAGGATTATTGTCTCAGCTTCTCTTTCCCACACCAAATATAAGCAGTAGTTTGGACGCTATCTGGAAAGGTTGGGAGCGAAGACTTCACTAAGTTGGCACTAATCCAGGTATTTCATCATGTCCAAGGATTTGCTTGGTCAGTGCAGTTAGTAAGTTGCTGCTGCGCCGTGAAGAAGTGAAAAATACGTACTGTTGCTATAGGAACTGCTATGCTAGCAACGCACAGTTTCCCTAGACCCAGGGCCAGCATCCATGCAAGAGAATCCTAGACTAAGGACTGGTTGCAGAGAGAGAGTTTCCATCACACTTTGTTGAGTTTCCATTCTCGCTCTGTAAGTAAAGAACCAAGTTTGCTCCCAGTGCTCAGATTCTTGGCCTCCCACATGGAAACGGAATCACAAAGACATGTGTGTGTGTATGCATATAGACGTATGCTTGTATTCCAAACTCAAGAGAAAGAAAAAAAACTTCCCCAGATTTTTCAATTCCTGTAAGGATTGTAGTTTACTATTTCTGGATTTGGATCATTGAGTTCCCTGGATTATTAAACATAGCAAAAAGCCATCTGCAATGAATCGGGCTTGCTCCTCTAATTGAGTCATGCTGTGAAGCCCTTTACTGTTTCCCTCACTTCGTTGCTGAATATTTTTTTTTTCAGGAATGATAGGAAATACATTTTTTACTACTAATGCCACCTGCAGGTTACAGAGAAACTGTTGCAAGATTCTTGAAATCCTCGCAGCACACTGCAATATGCACCTCCAAAATATTCTCCAAACCGTGCCAATCAGCAGGAATGCAGGCTCGTTTCATTGACGACGTTCTTTATCAAAAATACGCCTTTGCAATCACCATTGCAGCCAGCCTTCTCTCCTCACTCAACACTCAGGCCAGCTGATACTTACAGCCGCGAACACGTATAGAGTCATTGCCTAGGAAATAATTGCTTTGGGCTACTTCATGCAACAGCATCCCGGTGCCGTCGTAAAGTGCCTCATGTCACAGGTAAAGGTGGTATGAGAGTTATCCTCAATCAATTAGTTTCCATGTGAATTATTTCCTGGGTCAATCAATCATTCCATGCAAGTGCTGTGACTTGGGTTCACTGTGCTAAATGAATTAGCACACACTGTGCCATCTACATGTCTTATTTCTCAGCTAGGTGAGGTTGCTTAAGGAGAGATATTGTTTTCCACTCTAATTAGTTCCTCCTTATTATGACTGACATTACCGTTACTACATTATGATTATTAGTCATAGTAGATAAACTTTGCTATCAGTTCATTATAAATTATGCTTCAGCTTCTAGCCACAGTGATGGTATATTCCCAATTATCTGAAGAGCACAAATCTAAGAGGAAGTGAAGGACATACCCGTCAATATTTTCACAGGTATTCAAGGCCACTCAAGTGTTGCCAAACAGGACAGCAGCGCCCCACTTTTGTCACCACCAGATGGAGGCAACTTTCAGTGTGTGCCCCACTTGTGATATGACATCATACGGAGTATAATGATGACATAATGTGGTGACAGGGACAGCAGGACTAATGTGGGGAAATGCTTCTTGACCCAAAGAGGCAGCTGGTGAGAGCTTCAATATCTGTGCTGCTTAATTAAATTATTATACCTGAGCATAGAGATGAAGAAATAGAGCCAATTACCTTAGTGGATCTGACAAGCAACCTTAAATGGACACTCAGCTCCCTAATGTGGAGCCATTTTTATCCTGAAAAATAATAATATGAGGACACAGAAGAGATGGCTGCGAAAATCCCATCCTTTCTAGAAGGGCTTGCATACTGTTAATGGGAAAGTCTCTCCATAGCTGAGAAAGAATGTGGGACAG